>NW_010187554.1:29923-67928 GCF_000695765.1 Mesitornis unicolor | reverse complement strand
CCAAATTCCTACATAGACTTACATCTGCACCATCGCACCATGAACAAGCTTGGGCAACAACATATAAGGTCATACTCAGAAATACAGGAGTGGGAACTTTGCACACATCTAATGTGACTTAGGATTGCTTTTTCAGAACTGACTTTTCCCTTTCCGAGATGCTCTTTCAGCACATAATAAGCTAGAACAACAAAATTAAAAGCTGATTTGCATAAGGCGTTATCATTGTAATTATTCAACTTATTACTTTAATAAATAAGGATTGAATTTCATATTTCAAAATATGAAAAAGATATATAGACCTTTCTGATTAATCTGATTTTAATGTGCACTCAGATGAAGTACAGAATATCCTATGAGACCCTCATTAATCTTAATAGATTGCTGATTATGCAGGTGGCAATCATTAGATGGACCTATCTGACCTATTTCACTCTTCCATTGGCTGCTAGAAGATGAGCCTCTGCTCCATTATTGTCCATGGCTAAAAGTCCAGCAACTGTAGTGCTGCAGTATCAGATCCTCAGTTAACGTGCATAAAGAGCAAGGACTGCAATTTACAGAACTGAAAGTTGTGATTTTCAAAACAGTTGCCTGTAGTCAGCTTGAAATTTGATTCTAGAGAAAGCTCTCTATGTTCCCAGGTTTGTCAAAGTTAAGCTACTGATTTCAGTGCTCACGTGTGGCATTTGTGCGTAAGAAATTCTCTTCCATTGGCTGCTAGAAGATGAGCCTCTGCTCCATTATTGTCCATGGCTAAAAGTCCAGCAACTGTAGTGCTGCAGTATCAGATCCTCAGTTAACGTGCATAAAGAGCAAGGACTGCAATTTACAGAACTGAAAGTTGTGATTTTCAAAACAGTTGCCTGTAGTCAGCTTGAAATTTGATTCTAGAGAAAGCTCTCTATGTTCCCAGGTTTGCCAAAGTTAAGCTACTGATTTCTTGTGCCTAAGAAATTCAGTTCTGAAAACCTGACTCCTTTCCTTTTCAGTAACAACTTTAGTCATCCATCAACACAAAGCCTGGCAGACAAATCCAAATTTGTTGCTTGAATTTCTTTTATCTTCATCATTTTGTGGCTAAATGCTGTTCTCCCCAAGTGCCGTCCTCCTGTAGCACCTCAAGGAGCTGAGCTCGGGTAAACTCCCCAGCCCTACAAATAGTCACTGTGCAGTTTCACTCCCTCAGAGTTACAGAATTCAATGAACCTAGGCAGTAAGGCATGCATACCCTCTGGTAGGCTGAGCAGGCTGTTTTGTCCTAGCTCTCTCTGCAATGATAGCACTTGGAGTAACTAATATAGAAACTAAAATAGAGCTATGAGTAGGACGCTTCTGTCTCTTAGACCTGGAGTTTTGCTACCCCTCTATTAATTGCCTCTATAAACAGTGCCTCGTTTATTTATTTTTTATTTTATCTAATGACTGCCTTGCTTTGCTGCTCTGCAACCTTTGATGAAACCTTCTGGTCTAGTATTTACGTCAGATTTGTTTAGCTAGCCAATTAAGTGTGTGCTTTGATATTTGGGAGACACCTTTTCCTTTAAAATTCCAATTAATGTGAGGTGAATACTGTCTCCTGTCTTCTCTCAAGGTGCTTTTGTATGTCTGGTTTCAGAGGTTGTACACCTGCATGGCTCTGGTCTTATTATGTGATGTGAGAAAAACTTGTTGCTGTGGTTAATGTTATGAGAGCAAATAGCACCACAATAATTTCACATTTTTATGAAACATTTCGCAAAAGCAATTGCCATGCATGAGCCTACAGCTGATATCTGAGTGTGAACTGTATTCCAAAGGGTTTTGCTAATTAAAACTTTGAAATTCATAAGATAATGGAGCTCTGAAGAATAGAAACAGGAAGTTCTGTTGATGTAGTTTATTGGAACCTTAAATAAAACACCCACAGACATTATTTTATAGGCTATATTGGCAGAACTCAACAGACCTGAAAAGTTAAACCAAAGCATCCTGCCTCATTGCATGCTGAGATAAAGCATATTATCTGAATATATTGATGAGAATAATTGAGTAACTGCTTCTAAACCCACTGTTGACTCCACAGTAGGGGTTAGGAACCAGAGCTGGAGTGGGGTGTATCAGTGATTTGTGTAGCTCTGTCAAACAATAGCAAGGATCATATATTTCCCCTTTTTAGAATAGATCTCCCAATGTGCTTCATGCAGTTCTCAGGCACAGAGGCATCATTTACCTGTTAAAGGAAGTGAAAGACTTTTGCGAATAGTTATATTCCCAGAAGATTTTTACAATTAATTTCCACTCCTAAATTTAATATTCAAAGTCTTTTGTCAAATTAACCATTGTAAGAAGATTGTAAAAGGGTTTACCCTTTGATAATAAACTCAGAAGTTCTGAGAGTAAATACTGCATTGTTTCCTGGCTGATACTTATTCCACTGGTTTTATCTTGATTTTTCCTAAATAAAAATTTCGTGATGGCATGGTAGGTAAAATGTGAAAAAGAAAATAGCAGACTTGCTGAGGAAAGGATGGAATATCTATATACCAAATTGGTAGCAGGGAAGCTATGACTCAAATGCTATTAAATGATCTTTTACCAAAAATTGCTGACAATTTCATTAAATATGAAACATTAGATTAATGGATTCAGAATCTTAAAGATCCTCTCTAGCAATTATCCTTAATCTATAACTTAATTGCACAATCCTAAGTTATGCTCGTGGATAGATCTATTTTCTAATAAAGATGACCCTTTATTCAACTCATAAAGTGTTAATAATTGTAAAAACCATATACTGGTATGTATTAATTTATACTAATTGTTTGTACAGTGACTGAAACTATTCTATCATTTTTACTACATAAAGAACCACATGTCCTGTTGAGCCATTTGCAGTCTACAATTAGACATAAAATTCACAAATGATAGCAGACAGAAGAAGGGTGGGTATAGGATAATGTGATTCACAGCTGAGATGGTAGGATGGATTTCTTGTTTCTTCTCTCTACTGTTATCTTTTGTTTTCTTCCTTTTATGTTTCCAGTTTGTTACGGGATTTTTTTGTTGTGGTTTTGGTTTTGTTGGTTTTGGTTTT
Source organism: Mesitornis unicolor (assembly GCF_000695765.1). Lineage (NCBI taxonomy): Eukaryota > Metazoa > Chordata > Aves > Mesitornithiformes > Mesitornithidae > Mesitornis > Mesitornis unicolor. Next base: position 64,852 of record NW_010187554.1, on the reverse strand, counting down.
ATTTTGTTTTATTTTTTTGTTTTCCTTTCTGGCATTCTCATAATCAAGCAAAGGATCAAAGCAAGCAGTCATAAATTACCTCCTATAGAAATGGAATTGTATCTCTCATTATGGTCTTATGGTGGATACAGACATAATGTGAATAAGTTATGTATTGGTACAATTACAAGTTCTATAATACTAGAATATACATCAGAAAAGGAAATAGGGGCATGAAAGTGGCCTTTCCATGCTATCTTCCAGGAAATCTTTTTCTAGGGTGTGTACTGGTTATAATACTATTGAATATTGACTTGGATGATCACATAGAGAATATTACTACTAAATATACCAATAAGAAAGAGGATTAAAAATTAAAATAGTGCTCAGAAATTGTTTGTAGGATTTAATACAGGTACAAAAATGAAAAAAATATTTATTTCATCTGGAATAACCTGGATGAAAAATGGGGAAAAAACAACTAGACAACTCTCAAGAGGAATCTTAGGGTTATTATTTCAGATCCTGAGATGAGCTTGAGCAATAACATCACATCCCCAAAAAAGATAGTCATAGTACCAGTATGAATAAACAAGAATATGTTTTCCATATTAGGTGAATACACTTTTCCCCTCTTGTTAGTATTAGCAATGTCTCAACTGGAACCTCTTGTGGAAGAACTGGGCAATGAATATCATGAAGATGCACATCACTCAGGTACAGTCTAGGAGCATCAAGATAATTAAAGATCCAGGAACCAAGCCTCAGAAAAAAAATATTATCCTAGCTTATGAAAAAGGAGACTGAGAGAAGACACAATAGCAGCATACAAATATGCAAATAGGACTATAAAGAAAGAGTGATGCTTGTGATAAGGAAGATGAAAAATTATGGGTTTAATTTGTATCAGATTTCAAGTAAATCTGAAATTAGAAAAAAATCTTTATAAAAACATTATATGGATTTTGTGTGATGCTAGTTATGGTGAAACACTGAAATGGTTCAGAGAAGTTGTGATGTGTCCATCACTGGCTGCTTTGCAAAATCCTAGAGAATATCTCTCAGGAATGAGATTTATTACTTTAAGACATGGATTAGGAAGGAAACAAATGACATTTCAACATCCTTTCTTATAAATCTATAATTTCCCTGTGATTTTCTACCTTAAAAAAAACTTCATTAGATATATATTCAAATATTCATTAGAAAACAATCTTTTTATGAAATCAGAGACGGTTTCAGGAATGGGATGAATTAGGAGAAATTGTAGTAAAATGTGTTCAGAGACTTACAATTCCAAGATAATAAATACTCCTTAAGAAATCAAAACACTTGGATCGCTTCATGATTTTAATCTTCCAGTGGATTCTGGGACTATCCATTGAGTTACTTAACTGATCCTTTCCAGACTTCGTTTTGTACATAATAGAGTACATGATGGAAAAATATAAAGGTATTATCACTAGGTGTTAGTCACAATTCAGTATTCAGAAGTCTCATGTGAAATTTGCAAATCATCTCAAGTCCATTTTAGAGTGTTTGAAGCTATTTCCCTATGCATCATTAACCATTAATTGAATATTGGCTTGCTCACTTAATAGGACTGCTATTTATAACTCATTTAGTAGTTAGAAAAGTTTAGAGGTGAAATTTTCATCCTATAGTCATCAATAGTAATTGGGCATTGGTGTCATCACTGTTGGAAGGTCACTTAGAAGCTTCTACAGCAGTATTAGTAGCAGTGTACTGGATATACACTAAATGTTCATTTTTGAAATGATGGACATTTTTACAGTATGTTAATTATCGAATGCTTTCAAGGATCCTGAGCATATCTCATTTTGGACATATTGACTGAAGTTTACTTATCTGTATGTTTTCAGTTTTTCCAAATCTCTTTCTTACTTAACTACAGTGATAAAGTTTTGTTACAATATCTATTAAATTTATCTTGCTTCAGCTTAACAAGGGTTTTAAATCATTAATGATTACATTGCTGCATCCTTACATGGAACAAATAATTTTATATTCAAAGCAATAATTTTTATTTCTTATTTTTTTAAATCTATAACAGCAATTATGAAAAACATTATTGATTTCCCTGCAGCTTCTTAAGGGAACATATTTCTTAGGAAGAATAATCATAGAATCATGCAATCATTTAGGTTGGAAAAGACCTTTAAGATCATTGAGTCCAGCAGGCAATAAAAAAATCTAAGATCAGTTTATTTAATCTGTGCACCTCTATTGTATTTTATCTCTTGCCTATCTATAAAATTAACATTAGAAATACCCATACTTTCTCCAGTAACTTGTAGGAAATAAAGTGTTAAAATAGTCCACAATCACACAAAAATGTATCACTTGTTAATATTATAAAAATGTATACCTTATGCATAATATGTGCAGTTTAAATGAAAATATACAAATACCTGACTAGGGGTGGGGAGCAGACAGTATGGAGCCAGATTCTTATCAGTGTTGTCCAGTAAAAGGGCAAGAAGCAATGGGCACAGTCTGGAATATGGGAATTTCTATTTAAATTGTTTTTTATGGTGAAGGTGGTCAAACAGTGGAAAAGGTGGTGTTTTCCAGAGAGATTGTGATGTTGCTGTCCTTGGAGAAATTCCGAACCTGACTGGGCTCAGTCCTGAGCAACTTGCTCTAAATGACTCTGCTTGAGCATGGAGTTGAACGTCTCCCTATGCCCCCTGAAACTTAATTATTCTTTGAAATTTATGTAAATAAATCTGAAGAAAAAGTTTTATTAACTTCCAAAGATAATTGAATTGAGAGAGTTTGTACTCAATCTAAAACTTAATATTTTATTCTCTCTTGTGCCTTGGGAATGTTAGGTTCATTATATTACCCTCTAAAATTGCTTTTATTAACATAAGCACCCAAACGTTGTTTTCTAAATTTCAAGGGTAAGAAAACTTATGATAGCAAAATATTAACTTGATGAATAATTCAGAGCAGGAAGAAGTGCTAGAAGTCATAAAGTCACATTTTGAACTGTAGCTTGTGATTGAACAACATGACCTTTCACATTCGAAAGCATGATTTGTGTTTAATCTGTACTCCTCTAGGAAATTAATTTGGCCAGTAGTCCATACTAGGGAACCACTTCATAATCTTAAAGGATATTAACTGTAAAACATCTTTGCCATTGAGACAGATTTTTATACAGAATTCAATATTCTGAAATCTACTGTAGACTAGGAATGGAAATTATAGTATTATTGGAAAACGTTTGGAGGACAATAGATATTAGAGACATTGGACCTAACTGATAGCTGACTAAGTTTATGTAATTAAATCAGTCCTTAACAAGTCACTAAGTAGGTCACAAGGGAGTAGAGAATAAAGTACAACCTTTGCAGCTAATTTAGGGCCTCTGACACAGGATCTTCTGCTCCACGTTGCTGTCCCTGGATCCTGAAGAATAAAAAAGGGAAAATTAGTGCCTTTCTCCATTCACATGAGAAATAACTGTATGCAGCTATAGTTCCTAAGACTTGTGGAAAAATTCCAACCTTCACTGAAATGAGGATGAGCTGTACATGAGTATGCAAAAGGATAGTTTAGGCCTTTTAGCACAGTTCCTTGTCGTGGTTCAGGGCTGGGATGGCCACTAAATCCTGGACAGACACTTTCTATTAACCCCTCTCCCCTCCCTAGAAGGGAAGAGAAAAGAGAATAAGGGAGAGAGACTGTATGGGTTGGAGAATAAAACTAACAGATGTAATAAAACAGTAATACTAATGCCACAGGATAATAATGTAAATAAGAAAACAATGAAATATATACAGATATGTACAAATATATCTACAAAACCAATATAAAATCCTCCCCCAGTGACGATGACGGCACCAGAGGCTTTGGGAGCAGGCACTGGAAAAGTCCCAGTCTGGACCCAGCAGCAGTGGGAGCTGATGCAGGAACACAGGGATCAGGATCAGAGGCAGATGAACCAGCAGGGTCTGCTCAGTCTTCGGCCATTGAAGAAGTTGAGACGGAAGGAAGGGTCCAAGATGGAAGGGTCAAGACCCTGGTGATCCCTCAGCTTTATACTGAATATGATGTATGTGGAATACCTTGTTGGTCAGTTTTGGGTCCGCTCCCCCTCGATAGGCATAGACACGGTACCCATGGTGAGACAGTGGCCTTGAACGTTATCATTTCTAGCAGTACGCACTGTCTGGAAAACTGTGCTGCTAGTTTCAGCAAGTTCAGCCACTGAGAAGAGACTGAGCTGGAAAGTAAAATCACTAAATAGAAAATTAGTTCTATTTAGCTCAAACCAGGGAATTTCTACAGCTCCTTTTGGCTACATAGCTTATTATCTGTTGACCATTCAATTAATTAATTTGCTAGGATGGCGTCTACTCCTTTCACTGGAGCTAACTAATTCAGCTTAAATAGTAAACTTTCAGATTCAAGGGAGATAAAACTTACAACTAAAGTTAAAGATGCTCGTTGAGAAGTTGGATGCCCACAAGATCTTCATGTCCATTATTGTGATAATTTATAATTTATAAGAGGTTTGGTGTTTTTTTTTTGTAGTGGTGATGGTGTTTAAGTTAAATGACTGAGCAGCTGAAAATAAATTGCTATTGTAAGAGACCCAGATGACCTCTTTTTAGAGAAGGCCCAGAAGGTCCAAGATCAGAGATGCTTTAGTCAACACTGAAGAACAAAAGATACAGCTCTCAAGAGTAAGCTATTTGTAACATATACATCAACCTTAATTTATCTGAACTAAAAATTTCTTTACCTCTACTGAAAAATATGTTATGCAAAAGACAGGATTAAATAATGTAATTGATTATTTTAATAAGTACAGTTCTATTTCGTAACACCATTTAAAAATTTTAACTTCAGTGCAAAAAAAAAGTGAATGAGACTCAAGTGACTAGTAGGTTTACTTAGGAGTGAGTGATTTTCTGCTTTGATATAATTAGCTAAACATTCTGACTAAGGAAAAAAAAAACCCTATGTATTGCTTCCAGCTTAGAATTTTAAAAATCACATTTCTCTCAGAGTTAATATCTGGGGTTATTTTTGGATGTCACTTCTTTCCTATTTTTCCAGAGGACATTGTACCTACTCTTTGCTTTACATATCTGTGTTTAGGACCCAAAAGGAAAATATCAAAAAGTAAAATACTTCTATGAATCACCAGAACTAGAAAGACCGTATTGAACCTTTCGATGGACTTCTAGAGCAGATGCCTCAATTGAATAATTCACCACTTCTTCCTTAGCCCCAAATAGAGTATTGTAGGAGAAAAGAAAGACTGAAAGGAGATGAGGAAGAAGAAAAGAAAAAAGGAAGAAGAAAAGAAAAAAGGAAGAAGAAAAGAAAAAAAGGAAGAAGAAAAGAAATCAAGCAAGATTATGTTTTCCTTTTAGAATTCTAAGTATTAATAGCACTACTCTTTTCTACTCATCCTCTGATCCTGAATTTTCCATTCATTAAAGCAGTTAGGTTCTCAGTAAATTAGCCAGCTTAGTTAGTTCTTCATTTTGGATTTGATCGATTAGCAGGTACCATGTCTTTCTACATATTTAGATAGCATCCAGAATAGTATTTGACCCCTATACTTAATGCTGTGATAAATAATAATTTTAAAAGACAGTTATTTGCATGCGCATGGTCAGATATTTTCTGGATGCGTGTGATGTCTATCCACCTTCTGCCACCGATACAATATAATATATGTGAGTTCACTGCAAATTACTTCAGATTCTTGTGCTGTTGAGAGTACTGTGAGGCTTTTATTTAAGTCGTATAATTACTCATCATAAGTATGGGAAATACATAGTAAATTCCTGCTTGGAACGTTTGGGTTTGCTTTACTTTGTTTCTCTGTAAACAGCCTTTAGTATCATTGATGGATGGTATTTCAGTCACTTCTGAGCACAGCTACCATGAGACTGCACAGAAAAAGGGATCTGTAATATAAAACAGAATTTACCATATACAAATAAGAAAAAGCACACAGCTTGTCCCACTCCTACACTAGCATTCCTAGTCTCTTTACATCTGCAGATTCTTACAGGCATTCTAAAAGTAGTGAATACTGCGGATTGTCCTGAAAAGGAGAAAAAAACCCTACATATATGGCACTCTTTTTCCAGAGAGACAATATCCGTTTCAGCATTTATGGAGAACATTTACAATGAAGGCATAAATCTTCACAGTAGCTATTGATCCCCTGGAAGAATCTGCTGCAAATTAAATTCTGACTCCCAGGAAGTCATAAGACACAACGCAGACTGCTGAAATCTGTGTCTCCCAGCCTAAACGATTATGCTTAAATAAATGCAGAATAGACTCATATAAAATCTCCCACTTAAATTTCACCAGTTCTTTGACTTGATCTTGGGAAAACGACGTGATCTATTTGCATGTATAATTCTATCGTGTTGTATATGATGTTTCTTGTCTTTTCAAAACCCTAAAGTCTCAGTGATCTTGTACATAGCATTCCAACAGATTGCTTGGTTTCACCTTGATTTTCCTATCTGCAGCATTTTTTTAATAAGGTAGTTGAACCTAAAATTGACTAGGATCTTCAATTAGATAGAACTTTGATATTAAGGAAAGCATATTTCCTATGGATAAATGTCTATTCTCCTAAAAAGTACCCTTCCAATAGATAAAAACAAACCCACACATTGCTTGTAAGCCTATTCCCAGCTGAATGTGTTTTCTGTCTTAACTGTTCGCAGACAGTGGAGTAAAAACCAATCTGAATGGAACACAAGAAAACGGGGGGTTTTTTTTGTGATAACAGCAATACAACTGCAATTCTGTTCACAAGAAAGCATGGCATTGTAGTACTGCAGAAGCAGGGCTCTATATTTTTTGATAGGCACTATAAAAACTTACATTACTCTGTTCCAAATTGAATCATTTCAGGAACCTGTTACTGCTAGATCACACAATTTTTTCAGTAAAAAACTAAGCCTCGTATACCCCTGGATACTGTTCTTGAAGGCGATAAAATGTACTATCGTAAGATCAACGAGGGTTGAGATGACTATATTCTCATAAGCTAAAGAAGACAATCAGTATGGTAATTAGAGCATGTTAATTACTCTCCACTAGCAACAAAAAATGCAAATGATATACAGCAGGAAATTAACAGCAGTTACTGCTCAATATTGCATGACTTTTCCATTAAGTATAATATGAGAAGTTGTTAAATTATAGAAAATGAGAATAATGAAGCTGGAATATTAAAGAAGCTTAGGTTTCCAGTCTGGCTGAGGAGGGAATCATTAGGAAGAGTCCTGAGGATGTGATACTGTCCGTACAGGTTAGGCACACTTCTGCAGAACATTGGGCAAATCTTTATGCATTATTTTATTTTCACTAGGTAGAACAAGACTGAGTATTCTGGCTCAGCTGGAAGCAGTACAACGATTTTTTCTGAATAATGGAACTCCTGCAAAACAGCTAACACAATTTCATCCCTTTCTTTGAAAAACAAAGATTGAAGTTAGGTACAATGAGGCTTTTCTGAGACAAGATGAACAAACAAGCAAGCAAACCAAAATAATGTTCTGAGCCTTGCAAAGGTTTAAAACCAAAGGCTGAAGTCTCTTCTAGCCTGAGGACTGAAACAAGCACAAGAAAAAAGCCGCGGGAGAAGTGCATGACTGAGTTGTAAAGAATATTCTGAGAATTATAGACAATCTTATCAAAATAGTGATACACCTTCTACTGTCAGCTACCAGTGAGCAACAGATAAAGTAATACTGACTTTTTAACCAATCAAGTGTTGTTTTTTTAAACATTAGAGATATTCCTACATATTACAAGCATATAAAGCATTGCGTCAGTTCATAATTTTTCCAATTACTTCAACAAACTTTTGATGATGATCATTGACATTAAGTTGGGCTCCATGAGTCTGTATCAAACAAGTTTCCATGAATGGCACAGTGTAAGACAAACTAGCATTTTGCAAAGGGCTTAAAATATTAATACTTAAACACAGATCTTGATAAAGTATTTCTTCTAATTGGAAAAAAAACAACAACCTTGCAGTTTGAGTTTTCATTGCACTATGTTATATTTTTTAAAAATAATTGGATTTTCTAGTGCCTCAATATTCTCAAGTAGTCACATATCATTAAGTTATGAGATGTAAAACATTCCCAACACTGTCATTGTCATTGTGCATTGTTTTAGTGATTTATGTTTGCTATAGATGTACTTAAAGACCCATAATCACAAAAGGTATGGAACTGAAATTTTTAAAAGGCATTTTCTTGCTCTTGGTCTGTGCCTGCATTTTTTTCTTTCTTTCTTTTTTTTAATGTTATTATGACCACTTGTTTGAGTTGCATAACGGAGCAAAAGGGTGAAGTTCTTCCTGTTTTGTTTTGTTGTGCATTTTCTTGCTTGCTTTTACTTTATTTTATTTCCCTCCCCTGGAGAACAGTGTTCCAACTTCTCCAGGAAAAAAAGACTCACCTCAGGTGGGCTTCTACATTGAAGTATATCAAATCTTCATGGTAGATGAGCTGACTTGAGCAGGCAGAAATGGAAAACAGGAGCTAAAGGAAATTGAAAAAAATCAAGGTAACAAAAATAATCAGGACACAGATAAGAAATAATTCAATTATTTGTAGATCTAAGGTGTTAAGCAAGAATAAACAAAGAGTTTTTATAAACATCAGTTCAGCCTAGTCATATTGAAACTGAAATTAATATTACTGGAGTGATAAAGCATTGATATATTAAAATTGTAATTGTATAGACATATAAAATGTTTATACTAGAATATACTAAAAAGGGAAACTACAAACAAAAAAATAAAAATTCTATGAAACTCAAAGAGAAACTGATGTACTGAAATATTGCAGCAGTATATTTAAGGATAACTGTGGTGGGTTGACCCTGGCCAGCAGCTGAACTCCACACAGCTGCTGGTTTACACCCTCACTCCAACAGGATGGGGGAAAGAATAAAAAGAGCAAAAGAGATAAAACTCATGGGACATTATAAAGATTATTTTATAAGTGAAGCAAATAGGAAGAAAAACAAACAAAAAGACCCAAATGATGTAAGGATAATCACCACCTTCCACAAGAAGACTGATGCCCAGCCAGTCTCCAAGCTGTGGCTACCTTCCAAAAAACACTTCCCCTCAGTTTTATTGCTGAACATGGTGTTACAAGTCATGAAATATCCCTTTGGTCAACTCAGATCAGCTGTCCAGGATATGTACCCTCCCTGCTGTGTACCATGTCCCAACCTACTCACTGTGGAGGCAGTGCGAGAAACAGAGAAAACTTTGACGATGTGCAAATACTGCTCAGCAATAGCCAAAACACTGGTCTGTTATCAACACTGTTTTAGTCACAAATCTAAAACCAACAACATATGGTCTGCTATAAAAAAAAATAACTCCATTCCAGTCAGACCCAATGCGACAACAAAAGTGGAATTTAATACATATAAAAAAGAACAATCTCAAGATATCCATTGGTCTCTTACTAAAGGAAAATGGTAGAACTGTAAATATCAATGACAAAATAATTTCAGAAAGTCTATTAAGGGATTGTTTTTTATTTTCATTGATTTTCAGTACATCTGGAAACACCATCAAATTTCTAGGGGAATAAAGAATGCTGATAAGGAAAAGAGGAAAACTAAACAATAACTTGGTAGCAAGAAAGAGTCTTCTCTCAGCAAGTTTTCAGACAACTCCATATGTGTGTGGACGTGGTTGTCAATGCACAAGAGGGCAGAGTTAATATTGAAAGAGACCTGGACCTGCTGGAGAAATGGACTGACAAGAACCTCATGAAGTCTAACAAAGGCAAATGCAAAAAATCTGCATACGAAGAGGAACAAACCCATGCACAGGCTGACCAGCTGGAAGGAAGCTTTGTAGAACAGGTCCTGGGGTCCTGGTGGCCATCAGGTTGATAATGAGCCACCAATGCACCCTTGTGGCAATGGCAGCTGACAGCATTGCAGGCTGCATTGGGAAAAAAGCTGCAAGCAGATCAAAGGAGGTGATCTTTGTCTTTTACTCAGCCCTGGGAGTGTTGTGTTTTCACAGAACCTGGGCTCCCACTTACAAGAAGACATGGACACCTTGGAGCTAATCCAGCACAAGACACCATGACTGTCATGGTGCTGGTGCACATGACAGACAAGGGGACGCTGAGAGACTTGGGTTGATTCAGCCTTGTCCTGGTTTGAGCTAAATAGAATTAATTTTCTATTTAGTGATTTTACTTTTCAGCTCAGTCTCTTTTAAGTGACTGAACTTGCTGAAAACTGGCAGCATGTTTTTCCCAAACAGCGCTGCTAGAAGATATGCTCAAGGTCAGTTGTCTCATCCTGGGTGCTGTGTCTGCGCCTACGGGGGGAGAAGCAGACCCAAAACTGACCAACGAGGTATTGCATCCCACATACGTCATACTCGGGATAAAACCGAGAGATCACGAGGGTCTTCGCTGTGTTTTTGCCTTTTTTTTGCCTTGTTTTCCACCGTTCCTTCCATCTCGATCCTTCCGTCCGTCTCGATCCTGCAGAGGCCAAGGCCTGAGCAGAATCCTGCTCGTTCGTCTGCCACTGATCCTGATTTGTGTGTCCTGCATCAGCTCCCACTGCTGCTGAGTTTGGTCTGGGACTTTTCCAGTGCCCGGCACAGCAAAGCCTTTGGTGACGTAATCGTCATTAGGGGGAGGAAGGGTGGGGGGAGGATTTTATATTGGTTTTGTATATATATTTGTACATATTTATATATATTTCATTATTTTCATATTTACAATATTATTCTGTAGTATCAGTATTATTGTTTCATTAAATCTGTTAGTTTATTTTTCCAACCCATACAGTCTGTCTGCCTTATTCTCTTTTCTCTTCCCTTCTAGGGAGGGGAGAGGGGTTAATAGAGAGTGTCTGTCCAGGATTTAGTGGCCGGCCCAGCCCTAAACCACGACAAGCCTGGAGATAAGTCTGAAGGAGACCTTATTGCTGTCTGCAGCTACCTGATCAGAGGATACAGAAAACATGGAGCCAGGTACCTCTTGAAAGTGCCCAGTGATGGGGTGAGAGGCAAAGAACACAAGTCAGAACTTGGGAAATTCTGAATAGATATTGGAATTTTTTTTACTATACCAAACTCTGGAGCAAGTAGCCCAGAGAGGATTGGAGTGTCAATCCCTTGAGGTACTCAAGACTTGACTGGATACAGCCTTGTGCAACCTGACCTAATAAGTCCTGTTTCAAGCAACCTGAATAATGTTTTTTTTCCACTAGAATAATTCTTTGTTTATTTAATTCTATGATACCATACTTCTGTGCAATTTTTAATTTCGCAAATGAATGTCATGTTGAAGAACACAGTAAAATCAGATATCTGTACTTTTTCTGCTTATAAATGCTTAAGATTATTTCCAGTTTTGAGCCTCTCACTCCAAGAAGGACACTGAGGCACTGCAGCATGTCCAGTGAAGAGCAACAAAGTGGGTGAAGGGTCTGAAGCACAAGAATTATGAGAAGTGGATGAGGGAGCTGGGGTTGTTTCATTTGGAGAAGAGGAGACTGAGGGGAGACCTTATCAATCTCTACAACTGCCTGAAAGGAGGGGGTAGAGAAGCGGATGTTGGTCTATTCTCACAAATGTCTAGGGCAATAGGAAATAGATGAAAGTTGTGTCAGGGGAGGTTTAGATTGGATGTTAGGAAAAATTTCTTTGCTGAAAGAGTGGTCAGGCACTGGAAGGGGGTGCCCAGGGAAGTGGTGGAGTCCCCATCCCTGGAGGGGTTCAAGAAGCTCCTGGATGTGGCACTTGGGAACATGGTTTATGATCATGATGGTGTTAGGTTGATGGTTGGACTTGATGACCTTAGAGGTCTTTTCCAACCGCAATGATTCTGCGATTATGTTTATGTAACTAGGTATAACTCAAAGAAAATAGATAATAACTGTACTACAGATTTCAGGAAAACATTTTTGTGGAATAACCTGAAAGCAAACATGTAAATATGTGTGAGAACATTTGTATAATCTTGGAAGAGTGATGAATTGCGGAAATAGGATGTTTCTGGTACACCATTGCCTGAAATTACCTGAAGCATAAACAATGTGTGCTTTTATATGCTATGCCTCCTTCATACAAGGACATATAGAAGAAAACAATAGAAAAAGCAAAATCAGGCTACATTTACAGGATAGTAAATGGTGAGAGGTGCTCTGTGACCTGGATGTACGGTGGATTTATTATTTAGGTGGGTAAAGGAAAAATCATTATTGCAGCCTGACAGATTGCTATAACATGTAGACGAAAGAACTAATGGCATCCCTGGTATAGACTGAGAGAGGAACAAAGTTGTATCTGTGCTCGATAATGAAGTAATACCTGAAGGATGAATCGAGACGTTCTGTGCATTGTGTGACACAAGCAGTCACATGGAAAAGATCCTTCTTAATTGTCACTCTATAGTTTAATCATCTTCATGTCTAGATAAAAATTCTAATTATCTAGAATCCACAGAATGCTCTGTTTTGATAATAAGCAAAATTATTGCTCTGAAACAGCTCATCTTCGTGAAATCATAAACTGAGATGTCATTCTTCTCCTCCTCCTTTTCTCATTTTGGTGTTATTCAGCATCTAAGAGTGGCATTGCAGCAATATTTGAATCTTGCTCAGCTTTCCATAACTGAAATTATTCAAGCACAGGATTATTGGCACAATTCAAAACATTTGCAGCCGAATACAAGCTGTTGCTGACTACAGAGCAGGAATCACGGTTGGCTGTTTTGTAACAGCATTGTCTTCCAGGTAGGAAATTCTTCCTTATAAAACATTAGAGCAACAAACTCAAAAAGACTGTTTTCCACTATATATGTATTTAACTACCAGTGCCATTAATTCTTTGACATTGGAACCACTGATAATTCACTTATTCATATTGAAACCATATAGGTTGAGCCTTAGAGGTAAGTTTTCCATCCACATTAATCAGTTTACTGGTAGTTGATTTATAGGATACAGGTGCAGCACACGGATTTTGGCAAATCCAACATGCCCCATACAAAGCACTTTTCTTTAAATAAGTGCACTTATTTACATTGATTACACTTGAAAAATATGAATATGAGTGGTATTCAGATGCCTTAAGCATACATTTATTTTGTAATTTAGTATTCTATTTAGTAAGATGAAAATAATATCCTATGAGATCACATATCACAAACACATCCACCTTACTTAAAGCATGACTGCTGTTGATTTTCCAATTATAGACTAGGAATATTGTAGGATGAAAAGAAAATCATTGGGAAAAAAAAAAACCACGAATGGAAATGTTTCTTTTTTGTAGGGAAAATAAAAGCATGATAATAAGAGAAATGACAGAGAAATACAGGCATTTTGAAATTACACATCACCAAATAGGACTGAAATAGCACTTCCATCCAGGCTATTTCTGAAGCATACACTCTTTTGTTGTAAATATGCAATTTCTTTATACCTATCGAACCCATGCAGCTGAAAAAAAAAGAGAGAAAATAAGAACTTGTTTTAGTCTAACAGTGAATACAAATGAAACATTTAAAGAATAATACTCTTTTATATCTCAATGAGAAATGATCTTTCCATAGGTGGTTTTGCTTCAGTTGTATTGAATACTAATGTTTCAGGTTTCAGCAGAATCGTCTAAAAGTTCTAATCCTACTTAAAATCTCAGTTGATATTTGTTTAAGAAGTCTATTTAACTCAAGTTCTCTGCTTTCAACTTTTCTTCTTACAGATGCATACTTAAATATAGCCAGGATTTCCAAACTATCACACAATATTATACATAGGTCAAAAATAGTGAAGAAGAGGCATTGCCTTTATTTCACTTAATTATCAGTGAAGAAAAAACCAAAATCAGCTCAGGATGTAATCATGTAAACATTCATATAAACATATGTCAGCATCTTATCTCTATACTGAAGCCAGGCTTGTCCCACTTACTCTTAAAAAGAATAGAGATTGAGTTGTGAAATACAGATTTGAAGATTGCTCGTGGGATGATGAAATTTATGAAATACAAATGTAAATGATACTGCTTAAGAGCACTTCTTTCTTCTGTGTATTAGACTAGGTATTAGGTATTATGCTCCAAATCTTGTTATAGGCAATAATTAAGTACGGTGTATAAATGTGGAACAAATAATTTACTGTTAGCCTAATTAAAATCTTAACAACTCAATGAAAATACAAGAGTTATTAGTAGTCCAGTCACTGTAATACTAAGAGATTCTGTAGCATGATTGCTACTACAATTAACCAGGAGCTGCCCCTTTTCTCCAAGGTCATGCTGTAGTGGTTTAGGGCTGGACTGGCCACTAAATCCTGGACAGATGCTCTCTATTCACCTGTCTTCCCCCCTCAGAAGGGAAAAGAGAATAAGGGAGAGAGACTCTATGGGTTGGAAAATAAAACTAACAGGTTTAATGAAACAATAATACTGATGCTACAGGATAATAATGTAAGTAGGAAAATAATGAAATAAATACAGATATCTACAAATAGATATACAAAACCAATATAAAATCCTCCCCTCACCCTCCTCCAATGACTATTTTGTCACCAGAGGCTCTGGGAGCACTCGAAAAGTCCCAGTACAGACCCAGCAGCAGTGGGAGCTGATGCAGGAACACAGGGATCAGGATCAGAGGCAGCTGAAGCAGCAGGGTCTGCTCAGTCTTCGGCCATTGAAGAGGTTGAGATGGAAGGAAGGGTCCAAGGTGGAAGGGTTGAGACCCTGGTGATCCCTCAGCTTTATACTGAGTATGACGTATGTGGGATGCAATACCTCATTGGTCAGTTTTGGGTCTGCTCCCCCCTATACGCACAGACACAGCACCCATGATGAGACAGTGACCTTGAGATTATCAGTTGTAGCAGCACATACTGGAAAACCATGCTGCTGGTTTCAGCAAGTTCAGCCACTTGGAAGAGACTGAGCTGAAAAGAAAAATCACTAAACAGAAAATTAGTTCTGTTTAGCTGAAACCAGGACACTCACCCATCCTGTACCCCCAGAACTCAAGTGGGAACAGGAGAGGCCCCAGTCAATGGCCCCAGCACAGGCGTTAAACCAGTGACCCCCAGTTCAGGCCATGGTGAGGCTAAGCCCATGCACTGCTAGGTCAGAGCACAGCAAGGCCTTGCTCTGCTAAAGGCAGAAATCATCTTTACTGGGCTACAGAAAAAAGAGATAGGAGTTTAATAAAGTTAAATGCTGTTAGTTAAATGTATATATGTGTCTGCATATTGGTAATGGTTTGTTTTTGTGTCAACTGAAACATAAGTAATGGTTTTCAGCTGTCTTCTCATAGAAAATAAACAATACAATTGACTAAATAAATTGTTTTTTCTCCCTTCCTTTACCCTGCATTCCAAACTTCTATTTAATAACTGAAGGCCAAAGCTTATATCCTTTACCAACAGCAGATTACAGAGCGGAGTATGTTTTACCTTTCCTTTCATTGCATGCAGTCTAATAGCTCTTTACTTTCCAATGATTACAACACTTTAATTTAAGTGGTTTCTGCAAAATAAATTAACACTACAAGCAACTTTAGTTTCCTCTGACTGAATAAACTAAATTTGGTCACAAGACTGGAATAACAGAATTAAATCACTTGCTTGGAATGCTTTTCATAACAATGGCATGTTAAAAAAAAATCTCTCTCATTTCAGATGCCTGTTAATACAGTATAAACATAATTCCAGTACACTCTATTATTGTTTCAAACAGGAGTTTATTGTAGATATCATTAAATCTTTGGTCTACATACTCTAAGACCTGGTGAAAGCATGTGGAAATGTATACAAATGTCCAAAAAATATGTGTAAGAAAAGACTTGAAAACAGGTTTTTGTCAAACTAATACACTGCAAAACCTGAAAAGGTGCTGGGCAGTTGATATACTTGGGTATGTCATGAGAAAAAAGATATAGAAGGAATGGAATAGTAGCATGATATGGTATGGAAACTAGAGCTGTTTAAAGGCCTGGGAATGCTTTAAAGCTTAACTGAAAAAATGCATTTTCTCTCGTCATCAAAATTTTTATGGGTAGAACTTCCCATTTATACAGGACTTCTCTCTGTACCTGGGAGGACTCAAATGTGTCTGAGGGAAGAACAGACCAGATTTAGGCCACTCAAACACAACAACGTTTTGAAGAACTTTGTAGCTGATAAGCAAAATCGTTGCTTCTTAAATTTAAAAAAAAAGGATTCCATTTATATTCAAGAATGTAAAAAAAAATTGCTAGAGTTTTTTACAGTCTGGCAACTAAGGCATTTTCCAGCTAACTGGGCAATATGAGTGTCAGCTCTCATAGACAGAAAACCTTGTCCCATGGTCTAGAGAAACGATCTGTGAAGTGCTTGTTCTCTCCGTATTTTTTTTGCAGACCAGACAAAAGCAGGCCATTAAAATAACAAAATCAAAACATACAAGAAGGTGAAAATAAAAGTATATTTGAAATCTCTCTGTCAATTTCTTTTGTAAGGATATGAAACGTGAATAAAAGGCCTTATGAATGCCAGACAAAGGGACTGAATGCCCTGAGTGTCATTTTAGCAAAATCTTTGCTTTTAATAATTCATGTATCTTGATTTTACTGCTGGTATTTAAAGCTGAAATAGAGGTTAGAAAGCATTAAAGCTTAAGATTTGAAAGGGATGGGATGCAGATATTTAATGAGGCCCATCCCAAATGAGACACGATATTTTGTCACAAGAAGTTAAAAACAAAAATATCTTACTCCTCTGTGAATTAATAGTCTGGCTTTGCTCATCAATAATTCACCTAGTTCTTGTGGCTACTACACAGTGTGAGCTCTGTGTCCTAGATCTGAACAAAGTAGAATTTCTGTCCCCATTTTGACAAAGAGTTATATCATTTCCAGACCGAAAGATCTCTCAGCACACATAGAAGCTGTAGCTGGGAAGACTCCCATTCCATTTTTTAATTTGATTATGTTTTGGGCTTTTTTTGCTTTACAAAGTGCTGATGTCTGGAGGTGTGCTGCATTCTGACACTCTGACGTTAACTGCAGCTCTGTGAGGAAGTGTTGCAATAATACTAGGAAAAACACATATATTTTATAAGTCGGATCAAATATACCATTATTTCAGGCAGTTTGGGTTCTGATTGCATTCCTTGCTCTCATGGAATTAGATGGCTGTGTTGGCTGTTCAAACCGAAAACCAAGACTCTGCATAACTTTGTAACTCATAGCAGGAAAACTGAGTAAAAATATACTCAATGTCACCTGAACACTGACAGCACATCAGCATGTAACTCAGAAGCAATGAAGTACCAATCTGTTGGTTGACAGGGCAACATAGGCACACAAGTTAGCAACAAATGCAATTGCAGCCAGGTGGGCTAACAGCCCATATGCTCCTGGAAATTAAGGAGTAAGCTTGAAAGGAAGTCTAATGTTTATTCTCCCTTGTCAGTAAGTTAACAGCTTTCAGATATGAGGTATATAATTGAAAGACACTTGTTTTTTTCCCTTTAACCTAAACGCTTTGTCAGAAAATTTAATCTAGATTCATTCCACTTAGCTTTTGGCACCTTCCTGAGGAGCCCAACCTAGGCGCAAAAATGGCATAAGCTATTTCTGTATTCAACAGAATAACACCTCCAGAGAGAAATTCAAATGAGCTAAGATCTGAATCACCCTGTGGAAAGCCTACTTCTCTCCAACAAGTATAGAGGGACCCCTGAGTATCTAGGTTCCTAACACAAATATCTCAGTTTGAAACCTAAATTGAGACTGCATAAATCCAGAGTTTTTGCTGTTTTAGGCAAACAGAGTCTCAAAACCCTTCAGACCCATGCCAAGTTGATTAGAAAGGTACTAACAGGATTGCATCAAAGCATAAGCACTGTATCTGCCTGTTTAGTTCTGCCTTTCTGGTGCTACATAAGACAATAAGAATTTCATTTGAAAAATGAAATCTTTCATTTGAAAAAATTAAACTAAAAACATAGATCTATCCACAACCCCTACAAAGAAGTAAATTGACAATGTGTTCTAACAAGTACTAAAGCAATGTTTCCCTGAGCAGGCAACCAGAGTAAAAATCTCTCTCCCAGAGATATGAACTGTGGTAAGGGACTTTTTTAACTACTTCTACCGGACTAGAAGATGTGGATATCAAAGAACAAAAGATCCCTCATTGGCTGGCTGGTTGCACTGATTGATTTATCTGTTCACAGCAGTGCTAAGGGTGCTCTAAAGATCAGCTGTACCCATTTCCCATATTACCTGCCTGAAAGTTAACCTCTGGAGAGCTATTCACCTCATTCTGAAGTAGTCTCCTGGTGCAACTTTCCCTCACTGAACCACATTTTTATCCAGGTGTATTTTACTGTGCATAAAGAGAGTCTGAGAGCAAGATGCACTTTCTCATGGGTACCCAGGAACTACTAACTAATAGATACAACTGAGAGCTAGGGCTTGCAAGATACTATGCTAAGCATTAATATTCTCACCCTAACCTAGTGCTATCTTGGCTTTTATTGGTCATCTAGGGGAAAGTTGGCCTCCATTGCTCCTTAGAACGGCTTAATCCTTGATATTGCCATGTTGAGGTCTCCCTGCTTTTTTTTACTTAGGTTTTTATGCATTTTTTGTGTGTGTTGAAGTTTCTCTTTTAGCTCCCTGAGCTGCTATTATCATCTCTACAATTCTGTTTCTATGTTTTCCCTCTAATTACCTTGCCTGGCTCTGTCTTCCATAGTCTCCCACAGCTCAGCAACAATGTTTGTGAGAAAGCTGCATGAATGTCACAGAGCCATTCTGCAAAGAACTGAGCTTTGAGTTACAGACAGCTTAAGCCCTGGCCAAAACTACACTTAATGAAGAAGTATCTCTTAATATTCACTATATATTAAGTCATACCCACAGCATTACATACCACTTTACATACCTACATTTTACCAATAACAAAGTTTTTCCTTTTAAAATTTAATTTCTCTTTTAGGCTGGTCAAAAATTCCCATCACAGCTCTCAGTTTCCTTTGGAAATAACTAGAAAAACAACCACACTGGCAGTCCTCTCCCCTCTGTACTATAATCTCTCCAAGGCATTTGGTACTTACTGTAGAAACGAGTAGGCTGAATCATGTTTAAACTGTTCGGGTGCTCTGAGTTGAACATAAAAGGATCAGCTGAGCTGTGATCCTTGTGCTTCTCTAGGATAACAAACCCAGCCTCTCTGGTGGAGAGATTAAGTATTTCTTTCATTTCCCAAATAAGAAAACTGTAACTGAGCTGCTCTGGCATGTGTAAATCATGGGTTGGAAAGTGCATGGAGTTCTACCCTGAAAGCAATCATCTTTGAGCCACATATAAAACTTGCCCTTGAAAAGAGTGTGAAGACTCCTAGATAATGGAATTACTTGTCAGTCACTTAGGTGGCTTGTCCAGCCTCCGTAATGAATGCAAGCAGCATTGTAACACTGTCAGTGTCCTAATCAGGTTGTCATCATTTTCTACACATGATACAAACTTAGTAATTATGAAGCTTATCAGCAAAATCGTTATTGGCAGGAAATTTTAGTAAGCTCTGTGGCAGGTTTTGTCTAACATCTGAGGAGACTTTATCTCCCATCGTTTCTTGCATGCTAAAGTATAATTAAGAGAACAGAATTACAGAGATGCTGTGAGTTGAACAGATTCAGGGGAAACACACACAGAACTGCAGAGAGCCATAAACTGAAGATACATCTCTAAAATGTTTATAAAATCGTTGTGAAAAAATAAAAGGAAAAAATGCTTGACAAAATTTTGAAAATTTGGAAACAGACGCAAAGTTTAAATGGCCTGAAGACAGCAAGATAAAGATTTTCCGTGTGATGGAGTTCGGGTAGGTTAAGAGAACAGGAAAGGAGAGGGAAGGGAGGTAGAAGATAAAGATTGCACACAACTGAGCATGAAGGTTGAGTAAAAGGGCAGTCCACAGGGAGTGAAAGTGTCATTGCCCTAGGAAACAAGTTCCTTAATGCTCTGATAGGGTGGAAAATCATTTGAGGTCTTTTAATTTGCATATCTGGTCGAGGCTATGGGAATGAGGCACTGTATGCTTAAAAACCCTTGCCTTCTAGCAGGATTTTCCATGGTTCTGGACAGGATTGAATCAGAATAAACCAATGACAGCAAAACAGGTTTTTATTTTATCCACACAGATCTCTAAGTAGCCAAGGAAGTATGGCAATGAAATAAATAAGAGCCAGAAACAAATCAAATTAAGGACAGGAAAAATGTCAGCAAATTGGACTGAACCGATACAACAGGGCTTGGTTTTATTAGATCTCAAACAACTAATTGTTAAGTGCTTACTATATTGAGTGAATAGTAATATTATAAATAAATGCAATAATAGACTGCTCCTGTAGCCTTCATCTTTTCTCTAATACAGAGGAAACAAATGTAAAAGTGTGTCAGCAAAAGC
Organism: Mesitornis unicolor; assembly: GCF_000695765.1. NCBI lineage: Eukaryota > Metazoa > Chordata > Aves > Mesitornithiformes > Mesitornithidae > Mesitornis > Mesitornis unicolor. The sequence continues at coordinate 44,362 of NW_010187554.1, read as the reverse complement.
AAATCTCCGTAGAACCGACAGTCAAAAAGTAAAAAACCCCTATTTACTTACATTTAGTGCTAAGAAATGCTTAGTTGTCCATTTCCATCCTCCCAAAGCCTGTCCTTCTGCATGCACCATGTATGCTGTATTCTGTGGTCAGATGCCAGAAAGCATGAACAAATAATAAATCCATCATGACAAGGGTGAAGACAAATGTTAGCCTACACAAAAGATTTTCTTGGAGTGTGGTTTTATAATACAAGATAGAACTGCAAGTGCTGTTCAAATCTGCATGCATGTGTTGAGATTTCCTGCACTTACATATATATATACTGACCCTGTTTCCCTCTGATAAGGAATTCCTGCACTTCTACAGAATAATAAAAAAGCCCAACATAATCATGCTCTATTCTTACTTCAATAGTATTTTCCTTGGACTTGTATATTTATTTTTTAACCTTACACATGCCAAAGCATTTTCATTGATCTATTATGTAGAAAATGCTACAAATTTTAGTTGCTAGTTGAAATTCTAGTCTGTCCTTTATTATAACCGTGGTGTGGCTGGACACTGGGGCTGTGACATTAATTCCCTGTGTGGTCCCCTGCAAGCTATCCATATATGTGAAGTAACTGATTTGAGACAAATTACTTACTTTTAACTGGTTGACTCACTGCACCACTAACCACCTTCACCATAGGACAAGGGGCAATGGGAGCAAGCTGGAGCAGACGAGGTTCAAGCTGAACATAAGGACAAACTTTATCACTGTGAGGATGCCAGAGCATGGCCCAGGCTGCCCAGAGAGGTTGTGGAGTCTCCTTCTCTGGAGACATTCAAACCCCTGGCCGTGTTCCTGTGTGACCTTCTCTGGGTGATCCTGCTCTGGCAGGGGTTGCGCTGGATGAGCTTTTGAGGTCCATTTCAACTCCTGACATCCTGTGATTCTGTGATCCTGTGATCAATAGCAGTAGATTCTTCATATACTGGAATGATCAAGTAGGACCATGAAGCAGCTGGAATCCCATCCAATCCAGCTGCAAAGGCCACTGAAATGATCACTGCAGTGGAGATTCCCATTGCAATCAGGCAAACTGGCCATGCTATTCAAGAGACTTGATTTCCTATGTGAATATTATCCTTTGCCAAGATCCCAATAAATTAGTTTTGCCTTTTAGCAAACACTTTGTCTATGAGTTTGTGAGTGACTCTCTAACAATTTATGCACACACAATTACTACAGTGGGATTAATGTGTCTGGAAAAGTGCAGACAATTTTATTTACGTTTCAGGTCAGGAGTGCATTTGAAGTTTAGCTGGAAGGAAATTACAGACTTGAGGGACAAAACCCAGCCTTTGGTTTTTGTGTAGTCTTTGGCCAAGTCAAATGCACTCTTTTTTGAAACAGATTAGCAAAGTAAAGCTAAAATTTTAAAAAGCGAGTTATGTGAGTTAGCAGGGAGTCACTAAAAATCTCCAGCTATGCATAATTTCCAATTAATTGACCATCACTTTATGAGAGAAGACTAAGCATACAGGAACTGAAAGTAGACCAAATAGATGGATTTTAAATATGTGGATTTAAAAATATGTAGGTTTAATTCAAGCACTGCTGTTCTGTGGATCATTGGAAAGTCATGATAATGCCAAGGGGATGCTTCTCAACAGAATGTCTGTTGTGTTTAGAGATACTTTAGCCAAACACTGTGAGAGTCCTAGCATGCCTGATAAAAGGTCTGTCTCCGAAATTTAACAAAAAAAATTGTTAAAATACTTTACTTCTTGGGCATATAACATATAACTTCAGTATCAGCAAAGGAATCTGATTGTCTCCTTTCAGCCTGGACATCATAATTTCTGTTGATGGGAGCATAGGGCAGGGGGCTGCGGTGTTCAGTGGGGTAGAGGATACATCTTGATTTACCTTGATAAAACCAAGTCATATACCTGAATGCTGGAGATGGGGATTAATAAGAGAGGGACAAAGACGATGATCCCAATTTTTTAAAAATTAGAGATGCTTTTAACACATTTCAGATGAGAAACTCCACAAGTTTTCTGCTTTTGAGAAATGAACTAATTAAGAAATAGTTGAGGTATACCTGATATTTTATTTTTACAGGTATATTCATCTTTTCTATGCCAGTCAATATTGTAACACTCCCTTAATGCTGTGCTAAACTTCTCTGAAAATATTAAAAACCCCACATTCACATTTTTCCTCATCAAGAACATGAAAATTAAAATCTTGACGAATATTTCTTGGCAATTTCGACTTTACAAAAAGAAGGTAATTTTGCAAAAATGGGATTTTGTTTGCTTCAGAAGAGGCAGAGAATTAGAGATGTATATTTAACCTTTTTGATAATATCAAAGACACTAGAAACTGTTGTAGGTGAGGGAGCAACGCTGGGTAGACCTAATCAGCTCGAATACTTCAGAGACATGCCTTGAGTTGATCAGCGTGGCCTCTCTTACAATAGTGTTCAAGCAGAAATATTCTTACTGTATGTTGAAATAACCTTGAATCTCCGATCCTGTGATATATTGCCACGTAGTCTATTTTTAAATGTTCACTACATCCCACACAACTAAATTAGCATAAATAGTGTCATTCAGAGCTTCTTTGCACTTAAATACAAAGGCATGTAATTAACCCAAAGCTTCCAGATATACAGTGACATACACATAACCTCTGCGGAAAAAAGCAGCCCTGAAATCAAAAGATACCCAAGCGTTAAAGTCAGCCTTTAACTACGAACTATCCATTACTACTGACTGAATTCAAATAGCTCAATGCGTTGTATCTCATTATTTGCCTATTTTTAGTGAAATAGAAACTGCAGTTTCAGTTAACTGGACCCACTGCCAACAGTACAATTTGATTTGAAAGCTAATAGTTTGTATGACTTTGCACTCGGGTGACTACAGAGGCTAGTGGCATTACAAGAAGACAATAACAAGGACATATCGGTTTGTACCGCTTCCCATTTATGTTGCAAGGTTTGTCACAAGAGTGGATTAATGTTGTGCTATTTTCTGTTCTCATTAAGTTCTTCCTGAAAAAGAATGAGGCATCAGAATTTTAATTCTTCCTGTTTCTAATGCTTAACGTGTTGTGTGGTTTCTGATGGAATCATAGCTTTTCTTTCTTTTTTCAGTGCTCTGAGTGATTTCTCTGCTCGAGGTGCTGTGATAGTCTTTATGTTTTGGGTGAGTATTTTGATTTTCACAGATAACTTTCTGACTACTCTCAGCTTTCTGACTATTGTAGACTAGTGAAACAGCAAACACATACAATACTGAAAAGCAGTTATAAAAATTTTATACTCCTTGTTTTCCTTAGAGCTAGATTTTGGGAAGCAGCCTACTTTTTCGGGTCATGAAAATTTGCAGACATCATTAGTCAGGTACTTTTTTATCTGACTTGCTCATTGCAACACTAATGAAGTCAACACTAGAAATAACACAATAGATTATTCCCGTAAGTCACACAGAATCACAGCATCTCAGGATGTCTGGAGTTGGAAGGGCCCTGGAAAGCTCCCCCAGTGCAACCCCTGCCACAGCAGGATCACCAGAGCAGTCACACAGGAACACGGCCAGGGCTTTGGGTGTCTCCAGAGAAGGAGACTCCACAACCTCTCTGGGCAGCCTGGGCCATGCTCCAGAACCCTCACACTCACAAACTTTGGCCTCATCTTCAGCTTGAACCTCCTGTGCTCCAGCTTGGGACCATTGCCCCTTGTCCTGGCATTGGACATCACAGAGCAGAGCCTGGCTCCTTCCTCCTGACACTGCCCTTTCCCAATGGATCCCCAGGAATGAGGGCACCCCTCAGTCTCCTCTGCTCCAAGCTCAAGAGCCCCAGCTCCCCCAGCCGCTCCTCAGCAGGAGATGCTCCACTCCATCAACTTTGTGGCTCTGCTGGACTCTTTCAAGCAGTTCCTGTTCTTCTTGAACTGAGGGGCCCAGAACTGTATACAATATTCTAAATGCAGACTCACCAGGGTGCCAAACACTTATTAAAAAAACCCACCAAAAAACACATATCTTTGAATCTTCTGACCAAAAAATACTAATGAAAAAATAACCCACTATTATGAAATGAGAAGCATACAAGTTTTATAGCATTTTCTAGATTTGGCAGCTTCAACCTGGACATCTCCCTTTAGAAGCAAATTATTTTCTTTGGCCATTTGGAGATGCCAGCATCTCTATATTGACTATTTATTGACTATATTGAATATTTATCCTTCTGAGCTCACATTATTTCTTTTTTCTTTAACTAGAGGACTGAACTACCCCACACCAGAATATATGAATACCACATCACATCAATACCTCTCCGTGGTATATTAAATAATTTCCATACCTGCTGTAGACTACATTTTAAGCAATTAGTTATGAAAATCATAAGTAACCAAGTTTTGAAATGTACACACAGATACATTAACATGCAATTGTCTGCTTATGATCAGAAGGTTCATTTCTGTGTATATTCTTTTCTTCAAAAGCTACTGTGTATTCCTGCTTACACAGAGATTAGTTGCTTTCTCTGTCTATCACTTCAGAATGATTACAACTGAATTATATAGCCTGGAAATTCTGTAGTTCCTTGAGTATTTGCTGTTGTGTGATATTTCAGAAAACACAAGCTAACATAAACCTTATTCTTTGCTAGCTTGTGTTCCATTTTGTCGTTTTATTTGTAGATGTCAAGTTTCAAACTGAAGAAGATTTGAGGTTTTATAACCAGAGCTAAAAAGCAAATGTTGCAAAGGCAATAAAAAATAAAATAAATCTTAATGAGTGTTTTTCATGTGTTCTGTAATGGATCATTTTTTCAATACAAGAAAAGAACCAGGGAATAGTTAGACTCAAGAATGACAAATAAAATTCACCTTAACAGATGCAGATTTGTTCTGATGTTGTGTGAGAGGATAATAAAGATGGCTTGTAAAATATTAAACAGGAGCAGTATGTCTCAGGTGTATGATAACATCCCTCAAACTTGGATTTTGTCATATCGGGAAGCTTTCTTAATTTGACACCATTTATTAAATTCAAAATTATAAAACTGGTGATTAAAATGACAGAGTGTTTATGCTTCCTTTTCTAGTTTATGACCAGAACTAATTATTTCCCCCCTATTAATCCAGGTTTCCAAATAACTAAGCCATTCACACGATTAAATTTTTACATAGTTGTGTAGAATTTTCTATAAGCCATTCCCCAGCTCCATAAATCTACATTTTGCAACAATCAGTAAGACAAAGGCATGAAGAACGGCTTTAGAGTTTTCTTGTTCTTTACAATGCGGCAATACAGAAAGTCACCATTTGTTGGTTACAATCCAGGAGCTTTCCTGAACACTTTTTCACATTATGTTAGCGGAATATAAAAGACAACATTTTTTTTCTATTTAAGAATCCTCTGATAACATCACATTGCTGGTTAAATGCTAACACTCCCACTGAAAGCAATCACGGCAGCTGTCACGAAAACAGGAGACTGACAAGACAAAATGTAAGACCACAGGTCTCTCATGGATATGGACTTAGGATCAGTGAGACTGAAATCCTGTTCAGTTTCTCTCTTAAGGCATATTTTGGATTAAATAAGTAAATCTTAAGAGTAAGAATTAAGGCAGGGGTTGATTCGCAGCATTATGCTTACTGTGAATTCCAGGACATGTGAATATTGATCTGATTAAATCAGATCTGGGTGATGAAAATGGCAGCTGCTGTCTTTTTTAGTAAACATCCCACCAAGTGCCATTTACTTTGTTCCTATTTCATGCCTGTTTCAGATTTCTCCAAGGCCTCTTTTCTGTCTACACTTATTTTTAGATCAACTTAGAACATGGTTTTAGTGACTGCTTTGTACCTGCAACAAAACTGTGCATGAGACAAAACTATAAGGCTATGCAGGCCCTATCATAAAAATAAAGTGTGATAATAGAAGAGAGCATCTTTTATCAGCTACACACAGACCTACAGTCAACTTCTTATTGATCTTGCAGCTAACCATGCATCTGTTTGTAAAAGCAGTATATACAAGAGAACATATTATAGATAAAAAAACAAATTAACCTTAAATATAGATCTGCCAGTCTAGCTGTAGAAACACTAGGCATTAATTTAAGCCCTGTGGTTTGAAGATTTAGCTCAAGGGAGGTACTATCCAGATTGAAAGGGATAGTTTTCACATGTACTGCACTCAACTGGGAATATGCAGTGTTTCAGGGAATAAACTGTCTGTTATAATATGAAGATAAGACTAATGACTAGAAATAGGCTGACCATGTGACTAATGGAAAAGCTCTTCACTTTGTTCTTTATTTTTAATCAAACTTAAATATTTTCATATGTTTGTCATAATAATGGCTTATATAGCTAAGGTGTCATTAACGTAAGTTAATTTAAGTGTCAGAAAGATGGTCTACATTTAAATCCATTACCCAGGATCCTTTTAAGTCAATGGAAAGCAATGTATGACATACTCTGGAATTTTTCAGATATCCAAGCTCAACGGTCTTTCAAAGATGCATTCAGCACAATATTGATTATAAAAAGCTTCTAGGATAATTACCTTGGATTTAAACAATTATCATTTAGGAGACCAGGAGCAATAACAGGAACAATTTTTATTTTGTCTCTATAGTACATTTTATGGTTACTGTCGAGCTCTCTTCAAGCACTGAAACTGAACTTAGGGTTTTGCTTTTCTGATGAAAGTTGCTGAAAAATAAACACCTTCACTGTTTCAAGCTGAGACATAAGATTAATTCAACAAATCTCTGCTCTTTTAGCTTGGGTATTTATCTGCTTTTACATAGCCAGATGTCATGTAAGCTTTGCAAATAATGTTGCACCTTCAAATGGATCAATTCAACCACTGCAATACTATGTTTGGGAGCAACCAAATTCTGAACATCTGATTGATTTGGCTTTTATAATGCTCCTTCATTTATTGTGTACAGATATTCACACTCTGATGTGTTAGGAGAATAGCCATTGTTCATGCAAATAAATGCATTTTAAAACACTAAAAAATTATTTCCGCTGAAAAGACAACACCTGCTACTGTGATCGCTGCAATGGCTGACTCAGCAGAAATTCATCTGCCCTTGGAATTCTTTTATCTTAAGTTATTTAGTGCTGCTCAATCAATTTTCAGGAGAAAATGGATCTTTTAATAAATGACCTGGCTGCTTGCCATAGGGGAAGTTTCCCCTTTTGCTAGAGGGCTCAAGGTTCTTGATTTCTTTTCCCCTCTCTCTTTTTTTTTGGCTCATTTGACCCATATATAATATTAAGCAGCTCCCTGGCTGACAGACAAGGCCATCTCATCATATGGTAAATGGTAATACACTCCATTACACAGTAAGTTTAAAATCACAGCCCCACTGAGAAGGCTGTGTTCAGAAATTAAATGCCTCTTCTCAAAGATATCATCCACCAGCTAAGTAAGTGATGGGGGAGAGCCCCATGTACCCAAACAGAGGCTTCAGGGGAACTTCTTGCGTATACTCCATGGAGTACTGTCCTTTGCATGACCGCACTTCTTTGTGTTCATTCTCTCTCATTCTATGATTACTTCTCACCCCTCAGATAGTGCTTCTTCTAACCTCCCTTCCCAGCATCCAGACATGACCTTGCATCTTCTATGTAGAAAAGTACTAATTTTTACCTATGGAAATGTCACAGTTTGATTAAAATGAACAGTTTCTTCACCTATATGTCTTCCTCTTTCTTTCTCCTGTCCCTGATATCAGCATCTAGGGCTAGATTTATATAAGTTGCCACGTTGTTTATAGTTGGCCACAGAGGATGTCTGTCTTAAAGTCTGGAGCATGGGATAGAGTTTCACAGATTATGTAAAAGGAATTTAACCTGTCTACAAGGATAGCATGTGATAGTTCTTCTCAGGAAACAGTATAGCCAAATCAGGGAAGCATTGCATGCAGCCCACTCAGATGAAGTATATATATATGTTGTATCTTGCATAGCCTGTTTGAAAAGCATCAGGAATGAAAAGTAAGTCTGGCACCCTATGATGAATACACCTACTCGGAAGGAAAAACAGAGTGGACTCAAATGTAGGAATTTTTTAACAGGATAAAAAAAGATGGGGATTAAGGAGGAAGGTGCGAAGAGAGCTCATGCTAAGGCAGGAGAGGTGTGGGAACAAAGGAAATTTTGCAGTAGGGTTCACATTATATAATGTCAAGGGTATTATCTAGGGAATGGTTATATTTTTAATTTGTTATATGTGTGAAAGTCTGAACCTTTGTTGAAAGATAGAAGCATTACAGTTGGATGCACTGCCATACTGTTATATATATATTCCATAGCTATATTTTTCTGGGAGTTAGTAGTCTGAGTTAGTTCCTTCCCACTGCTCCACACTCTGTGCCTTGTGGACACACCAGTGCAACCAGATGTAGCTCAGCTACCTATTTGGAGCTGCAAGGCAATGAATGAGAATGCTTTTGCTTATCACACTTATTTGTGAATCCAGTTGAATATGTCAGTGGGAACACAGAAACAGAACAAAGAATGAATACATAAATACATGCTAATATGCTTCTCACAGGAATTTTTATAATGCCTATTTCTTACTAGATAGGTATTTACATTTTTTTCTAGTAACTGGAGAAAAATGAAGAAGAATGCTTTCATGCATACCTGAAAGAATGCTCCTTTCTTTTCTTTTCCCAAATAAAGATAAATATCTTATGCACAAGAGAGAAATAAAAAATGTTCAACAATGAATTTAGGCAGCAGATTCTCCACTACTTAACCAACTCGGATGAAAGGCCCAAACTTGGATATTTCTATATCTTGAACTGAGCTCATAAGAAATTTACTGCCTTAGACATCACTCAATTTACACCCCCGAAAATGACAAATTTGGGTAAATTTTCTATGAAGAGGGTGAATTAAAAGCCAGGTATGAATCCACAATGGAGAACGGAACAGTTATTGAATTGAAATTATATACTTTAAACAACAACTCAAAGCTTTCTAACAAAAACTGATATCAATCACCATAGTAGCAAATTATTAAGGACTCACTGTATTTCATTTAAGAGAATATGGACAAACAAAAGAGGATCGGGATACCATATAGAAAGAATTAGATGACGTGAAGTAGTGAGGTGACAGAGAATGCGACAAAACAAAATGGTCTGAGGTGTAATGTCATGAGCTTTAGGCTTTCTCTTATAACAAGAACGTCTCTGTAAGCTAATGCCCAATGAGAAGATGGAGCATCTGTAAATATGGAAATTCTAATTGTGCCGTTGTGTAGGATTAATGAAATATGATTTATCATTGTGCATTGCCTTGGTCATCTTTATGAGGGAAAAGATTTTCAGATGTGTGCTTAGAAACAAAGAACTAGATGGATGGACATCTCCTGTATGTTAAGTGAGGTGCTGAAACACAGCACCAGTGCGTTCCTGTATGAGCTCACATTTAATTTGAAATATTGAAAAGCTGTGTAAAAAGATAGGAATACTAAAATATTTACATCAAAGTTCTGAAACTTTAAACAATTAATGTTTCAAATGATAAATATCACAATTCCTGTTATTTTTGCCTGATTGGATTCTAAGACTTCTTAAATTTTTTAAACTTGATTCTGTCTTCCTGCCATTAGATATAACACTACAGGATCAAGGACAGCTGTTCACTGTTATTTTTGCTATAATATTCAGAGATATACTCTAATTTTAAAAGGAGCAAATGACTTTTTTCTAAGTGCAAACCATGACTGTGCTTTGCAAATCTCCTTGGAAGAGTTAGATGTAAAATTATGAATTTCCAAGTACATTGTCAAAGTTATAATTCAAACTTTATTGCCAATAAACAGACAAGCTCGGCATCTGACATTTTATTTAGTGATAGGCTTGATTGACAAAGTTATAAAACCCAGACAGATTCAGAATATTCCTGACACTTTGAGTAGCTATGATTTGAGAGGGTTGTTACAGCTTCACAATTACAGCCAGATTTTGAGAAGACCTCAAGGCCAGATTTTCAAGTACTCATCCTCTACAACTGGAAACAATTCTTTAAAAATATGTAATTTGTATTCTACAGACAAAAAAAATGAAGGGCAATGCTCAGCAGCTCCAATCATAACACTCGCTACCCACTCTTGTAACACAGTCTCTTTTGACAATATGGCCAATTAATTTAAGCCCTAAATTGGAGTAGATTCTTCAGAAAACTTGGTCTAAATTGAAGGTGCTTTGACTTTATCAGTTTTTTGCCACTTGGATCTTGATGAGATTCAGACAAAGCCACTATTTTTGATGTCTAAAGAAGTAGAAGAAAAAAAGGTTTGTATGCTTAGCTGCATTTTTATATACTGCAAGTTATAAATATATATAAATGTTGCCTGGTCAGTCATAAATTTTTATTTTAAACTTAAGGACATAAGGATTATGATTGATAATTGATGGAGTAAGGCATTTGACACAATAGAATACAAACTGATACAAACTGGGGTCAAAGTTTGCTTCCAGAGTTAGATTATCATGATCACTTGGATGTTCTCCTCCTCCTCTACTCTGCCCTGGTGAGACCGCATCTGGAATATTGCGTCCAGTTCTGGGCCCCTCAGTTCAAGAAGGACAGGAACTGCTGGAGAGAGTCCAGCGTAGGGCTACAAAGATGATGGAGGGAGTGGAGCATCTCCCTTCTGAGGAGCGGCTGAGGGAGCTGGGTCTCTTTAGTTTGCAGAAGAGGAGACTGAGGGGAGACCTCATTCATGGTTATAAATATTTAAAGGGTGAGTGTCACGAGGATGGAGCCAGGCTCTTCTCGGTGACAAACAATGATAGGACAAGGGGTAACGGACACAAACTGGAACACAGGAGGTTCCACTGAAATTGGAGAAGAAACTTCTTCTCAGTGAGGGTGACAGAGCACTGGCCCAGGCTGCCCAGAGAGGTTGTGGAGTCTCCTTCTCTGCAGACATTCAAATCCCGCCTGGACGCCCTCCTGTGTGACCTCATCTGGGTGTTCCTGCTCCGGCAGGGGGATTGGACTGGATGAGCTTTGGAGGTCCCTTCCAATCCCTAACGTTCTGTGATTCTGTGATTCTGTGATTCTGTTTTTAAACTCTGAGTTTTTAGTAATCTCTATGTTCACTTTTAGAAGAAAAAAAATGAGCTTTGCTCTCATTTCACTATATTATATTATAGCAGAATTCAACCAAATTGTATTCAAGCAAATAGTATTTTCAGTAGCTCTTTCCACATTTGCGCAAATACAACTAACAGCATAAATTAAAAACTTTCAGACTAGTGGCAATGGAAAATTGTCTGTGAGTGCAAAGGTCTTACTCCAGGAAATACTGAGAAGGAAAGGACTTTCCATTTGCAATGGCTGAGTTGTGGGATGAGATCTAATTTGAAGTGTATCCTCAAGCAGTAATTTTATTCAAATAAGGGAGTCTGACAACTTTTCTTGCCCTTTCAAGGCAGTGTAGGATAAATTTTACTGAAATAGATTTAACACCATTTGAGAATGCCAAGCATGCATTAAGAGAGCACTCACCAGCCAGAAAACTGTTCACAAAGGCTAGATCGAGCTGCAGGAGGATGAGTTGACTTAGGAGTAGGCTTGATGTGCTTTACTGAAGGACCCATGCACTTAATGCCCATCTTCCTAGCTATTAGCTCAGCAAGAGAGTGGCCTCAAAAATTACACTGTACATTTAGGGACAGACATGCTTGCAGAGAGAGATGGTGCATATTCTTTCTGGATATCATGGCCAAGCATCTGTCTATGTGTTAAAATGTTAAGCATGCTAAAGTATTCTATTCCAAGTAGAGCCAAAGCCACAATGATCTATTGAGCAAATATTAGAGATGGCAAGTCCATTACATGGACAAGTCTGAAATATGATTGGGATTTGTATCCATCATATGAAGACAGAACAAAAAGACTGCCTTCATCTCCAAGGTCCTACAAATAACAGATGAAGAAAGATATACAGATGAAAAGACAAAGAATGTAACGGTTATAGATGGCAGGCCTCACAGTCATAAAAAACTACAGAAACTAAGGAAACTAGGGAAGTAAGGGAAGTAAGGGAAGTAAGGGAACTATTCAGGGATCTACTTCAGGAGCTAAGGAAATATCTCATTTCTATATTCTGTTCTTGTGGGGTCTGATTTTGTAACTTTGAGCAAGGTGGGTAAAAATTATTAACATAATAGAACATTTTACATGCACTTTCAACATCTGCATGAGGGTTTTTTTTTTCGGTTAGTAACACCTACAATTATGTGAAAAAGAGTTAATAATGAAACTTTGATGACAGTCATTGCCTATAACATCTGTTAACATGTAGTACTCTATACAACTGAGCTACACTGGTGAAAATATATCTATTGGACTAGAGGTATTTTCTCCTCTAATAATATATATACACACTAACTATATATACAGGATTAGAGGTATTTTTTAACATAATATGCGTATTATATTGACTACTGTGATAGGAGAATCTCTAATGCAGCTCCTACGGACTCATCTGTGTCATCTTTTTAGTAACTTCTGTGGTTAAGTAGAAAGTTTAAGCAAAAATAACTAGTAAAGGGAAAAAAAAGCACATTTACATCTTGCCTTAAAAAAGCGCTAGATTCACTGGAGCAGAAATAATGGGAAAAAGCTTGTCACCAGCTAAGAGCCAGATGTGAAAATGTTCTGTACCCAGATATTAAACAGAGTACAGATGGTATAGCAAGCAAAATGCCCAGCCCAGAATTCCATGCCCAAGAATGAGAAATATAAATTGAATTACTAAAAAAAAAGTTTCAGTGCAAATAATACAAGTTTACATTTTATCCCAAGGCTAGAAGTTTAATTGACTGCATAAGAGCATAACATGGGAGTTGTGAGGTGTGGAAAATATCAACCATGCTGGTTTGCTTTAAATGGAAAATGCATCTGAAATAGATAAGTTGGGGAGGCTGGCCAAGAGATGTTTATAATAGCCTAGATGTAAGATGACAAATGTTTGGACAAAGCTTTTCCCAACTGGCATAATAAAATCTCTTTGTATTCCAGGAAGGACTAGCCTGTCAATAATGATGTTACCTAAAATGTTGTTCAAGTACAAATATGGGCAGAAAATTATAAACTAGAATGCAGAAATTCTCACTAAATTACAATCTGCTATCTTGTTCAGGAAGCACTGACTTCCTAAAAAAAAAGCATCAGGAATCTAGTATAATACTTCACAGGCCACTGGAGAAAGGTAGCAAAGACTCATTTCATATAGATTTTATATTAATGTGGAAAGTTTCCTAGGTACCAAAGGAAGTGATAAGTAGTCTTACTTATAAGGAAAATGTATCTAACATAAATCTAATTATTAATCCTATAAATCTTAGGCATAAAATTGAGTGACTGCATAAACAAGATTTCTCCTATGTTTAAAAGAAAACCCTAAGTGACAAAGTCTGAGGAAGCTGAACCTGAAATCTGAACAAGAATATATAAAAGGATTGTCTGGGTTTTGCTGTGATGGGATTGTTTTCCTTACAGTTGCTGATAATATTTTTTTTGTTTAGTTCTTGTCAGCAGAAGTTCATAATTTTCAAGGTTCATTATTCAGACTTTTCATCCCTACTTTGTGATGGCAGCCCATCTTTCTTTGTTCCTGAGGTTTACCCCACTCTTGTCATGCTTTTGTTGGCATACGACAGGTGGCTGCTGTTTGTGAGCTGAGTATAACTTTGATTGCTTTATTATCTTTGTTCCTACTTTTACTACAGTTCATTGGTATTATTATTATTATTATTATTACTATTATTACTATTATTACTATTATTATTTCAGTTTGGTTTATTTTAATTATTAAATAGTCCTTACCTCAACTGACAAGCTCTTTACTTTTACTCTCCCAATTCTCTTCCCTATCTCACTGGGGAAGAAGGGGAGATTAGGTCGAGAGAGGTTCTTCTCCCCCTCTACTCTGCCCTGGTGAGACCGCATCTGGAATATTGCGTCCAGTTCTGGGCCCTCAGTTCAAGAAGGACAGGGAACTGCTGGAGAGAGTCCAGCGTAGGGCTACAAAGATGATGGAGGGAGTGGAGCATCTCCCTTCTGAGGAAAGGCTGAGGGAGCTGGGTCTCTTTAGTTTGCAGAAGAGGAGACTGAGGGGAGACCTCATTCATGTTTATAAATATTTAAAGGGTGAGTGTCACGAGGATGGAGCCAGGCTCTTCTCGGTGACTAACAATGATAAGACAAGGGGTAATGGGCACAAGCTGGAACACAGGAGGTTCCACTGAAATTGGAGAAGAAACTTCTTCTCAGTGACGGTGCCAGAGCACTGGCCCAGGCTGCCCAGAGAGGTTGTGGAGTCTCCTTCTCTGCAGACATTCAAAACCCGCCTGGACGCCTTCCTGTGTAACCTCATCTAGG
>NW_010187554.1:0-29897 GCF_000695765.1 Mesitornis unicolor | reverse complement strand
GCAGGGGGATTGGACTGGATGAGCTTTTGAGGTCCCTTCCAATCCCTAACGTTCTGTGATTCTGTGATTCTCTGATTCTGTGATTCTGTGATTCTGTGATTAAGTGAGGAAGCTGCATGGTGTTTAGCTGCTTGCCAAGTTGAACCGCTACAAGGATATACATCATACTCTTTTCTTAAATAGTTTTGAACTTTTATTTTTTGTTAAAGACTCATTACAAGTAGCAGAGCTAAACGCAAAAGACTTTTGAAGTATTTTTTTGAGTTTGCTTCCAGAGTTAGATTATCGTGATCACTTGGATGTTTTAAAACTCTGTTTTTTTAGTAATTCCTATGTTCATTTTTAAAATATGTTTAATATGTTTTAATACAGCTAATTGCATAAATAAATAACTTTCAGACTAGTGGCAATGGAAAACTGACTTTTTTTCCTCCTTCTAGTGAGGAAGGAAAAACAAAAGCTCTGACGAGATAATTTATGCTCTGACCTGGTGTCTCTTTTTAGTTACACTGCATCAAATTTATTTTATATACATTCTTGAAAAGAACCATAAGTAAAATAGCAGGGGAAGCAAGTCAGTGACCTTATGAATTCATATTGCTATGGAACGGGAAACATTTGCATTACAGTAAATTCTGCTGCAGCCAAAAGCATAGGGAGACACGATAGGTTTCCTTGTTTTATTTTTGTTTGTTTATTTGTTCGACCTCCAAGCATCAAAGTTTGCTCAGAGCTCACTTTGCAAGATTGGATTCAGGGGCAATGGAAGTGCTGAAGCTTCACTTTTGGAAGTAGGAATATCAGACAGAAAAAAGATCTAGGAATCTACAGAGCCATTGAGATTAATCTGTGGATAGCAAAGTGAAGACTGGAGAAAAACACATCTATAGTGAATTTGCTTGATCGGCTTGGAAAGCTAAGGATAGTTGCCTTCTCATGATCACTCCACCAAAAAGACTGAATTTATAAGCGTTATAAGTCAGTAAGAAATGTTCTGTGGAAAAGACAGCAAAGCAACGTGGAAACGAGAAGAGACAATTGTGCTTTTTTGTTTTGTTTTATTTGGTTTTGGTTGGGTTCTTTTTTCAAATGAGACCTACACTTGATTGCAACTGGCTATTAATAAGAATAATGATTGAAGGCTAAATAGATAAATATGAGAACTGACAGCTCATATAGGACTAGATTCTGTTACTTTTCTACACAGTTAATTTATTCAAATACATTTATATAAGACCGATTATGGCATATGATGCTACTCAATGTGACTGATAGTATCACAGCCTTGGTTTTCAACTTTATTTAAAAAGCCTTTGACAAACAGCTGTAGAAAATGTGTATAACAACAGGTTAAAATACAGAGAAGCTACAAAAATTCAAGCAAACGAGTCTTCCTACTTCTGCAGCACTGCATTAACAAGTCTGTGCACAATTCAGATCCGAGTTCTGTTTCAAATATATGGCTTTAAAATTCTGCAGCTGAATAAGCAAAGAAGGAGCATATTAAAAAGCAACTCATTTTCTCCATATCCTCGATTCTTAAATTAAATTTTATAAATTGGATGTTATAGAATGTGTCAGTATTGACTTTTTTTTTAGAGAAACATGATCACACTTTCTTACATTCAAGGGACTCAAATCTTTGCACAGCTAAGGGCAATCAAAATCCATTTAATAGAAGACTACATTCACATGCACTTAGATATAATAGATGAGTCATGTGGTGACTTATGATACCATGCTATTACTAACATTTTACCTATAAGGGCACTGCCAGATAATGTGTATTAAATGAGCACCTTCCTCAAGTATTATTATCCAACAAATACATGTGAACAAGGATGCAGAAGATCAGTTAAATCTTGCATAATTTTAAATTAGTTTCATTTTGATCACAGAAAAGAATCTTGTTCTGCAGTCTCCAATATATTTGGAGACTACAGAAATTAAGGGTTTTAGAAAAGAAATGTGAACTCTGAAGTTTGGGGTCAGATAACTCCAAATAGCACAGTAGATAACTCCAAATAGCACAGTACTATAGAGGCTTAAACGGCCCTTATGATTGGCAAATACTGGTAGAACACAAAGCATTCTCACTTTGTAATAGGAGAACAGAGAAGTAGGAGCACAGAAATAGGATGAGGAAAAAATGTGTCACCAGAGAGCTTTGAGGAAAATTGTCTGTTGAGAATTGATTTTAAAAAAATGCTCGTGGAACATGTTTCCCATTACAAAATTCATTTAATGAAAATAAAACATTTGGAAAAATCTATTATATTTATTTTCTATTAAATGCATATACTATTCTGTAGTATTTGCTTTGCAAAACATATATTCTAATTATGTCAACATGTTAGATAAGTATAAAACTATCTTATATAAAAATCATACTGTTGTATCCTATAAAAATAAATCTGAGAGTAAATGTTGCTTCTGTATTATCTTTATTAGACATTGTGAAATGTTTTGTTTGAAAGCTAGGAAGCAGAGAAATTTCTTGGGAATCTAAAACATCCTGATATCTTAACTGAAACTAGAAACACTTTGTGTCAAATGAGTGCTGCAAAGATGCTGTAAATGAACTGAAAATCTAGACTTTATGAGCCCAAAAATAGAGTTAATAATTGAACCTACTTGCAGCTTACATGTGGGAAGGAAACTATTATCTCTCTATAATAACTGTGTGTTCAATACTGGCCCATAAGGAACTTGGTGTAGAAGGCAAAGTAATAATTGGCTGAGACCTAATATAACACAGAAAAAAGTTAATATAAGATCAAAACTCAGAACTCTCAAAAACCAGTATCACAGTGGCTAAAACATCCTTTTTAATTAGCATGTAAAAGAAAGTGTCCATTACTAGAGATAAAGAAAAACAGAGCTACTAAGCAGTTCAGGTGTCCACTGTGGATTTATGAAACTAATTAATCTCTCTCAGAAAATCTTTTTGATGGAACTGTCAGTTCCAAATCTGAGATGAAAGAGGTCATGTGCCTGAAACAGAGAAAAATTCTGAACAAAAACAATGTGCTAAACAAATTCTTGGAGGAGGACACGAAGAAGCACATCATAAACTGAGAATTGAGGGAGCTGCCTTTTATTTGTTTTTAAGAGTATACACTAGTGCATGTTTAAGTAAATGGAATACTGACAGAAATCCAGCTGTAACTTTTACATGAAGGACTGGTGTAAAAATTATTGTCCTTAAGCCTAGAATTTACTGTTTTTTAATGAATACAGGTACAATGCATTGGCACATTGTATATTGTAGAAGTCGTAACTGAAGTTTGATAAGGAAAGGCTCTAAAGAATTTTGATATGTGACAAAGACTATTAGTTGGATTTTGTTGAAAATAAGTACCTGTCAGAAATTTCATTTAATCACTCAATAATAGAAAGTCCTCGTAAGCTCTCTACAATATATCCAGGTTTCCCTGGGGTTTGCATACATCTTAGTACCTATTTCCTCCCATGTTGCCCTCTGAAATGCTAGCAGCAAAATCCCTTGGAATTGCCTCCCCAGACGCAGGTAACACCAAGTTGCTGAGAAATCAGGCAGACCAGGTTACAAGAGATGGAGAAGGGAGGATGAGGCAATGAGAAAGTGACCACAGTTGAAAACACAAAAGATAAATGGTGAAATTAAAACAGATTAAAGCAACTTCAAATTGCTCTTTATGATCCTCATTCAGACTGGTCAGCAGCAGTCGAACTGTTTCTGGTTAAGATCACACACACTGAATGTGGACTTAAATTTTAGTTTAGCTAAAGTAAACCACGATGTTTGGGAAAATCTCAGCAGAGTTATCATTTGTTCTAAGACTTCTGAGTGCAAAAATATTTCAGAATGAAATAACAGTAAAAGTCCTCATAGTATTTGGTTTTAGAAATGTTACTTGAATACCTTATATAATTTGTAGATTTAAAACCTCATACTATCATTCTCCAAGGTTACTTTTCCCTGCGCATTTGCTAGCCGCACTACATTTGCTGTGATGAATAATGATTTTTGTATGTGGACAAGTAGGAAACAGCATTAATTATGGGAGTCCTTGGGCATGTTTCATCCTCTTAATCCAGCTGAAAATTTAAACTACCTGGAGACTGAAAACCACAGAACATGGACAGGAGGCAATCAAATTGCTATTGTTTGAGGCACCCTGTCATCTTAATAAAATTTAAATATTTTCGGTCTAAATATTTCAGGGGTTTGAGTGCTCAGTTCCTCATCAATATGAAATACATGGAAAGCAGCCATGACAAACAAATTGCCAATGTGTTAGCCTTCTGCCTAACATTATTTGTGTGTTTACCCACAAACTTGTGTGTTCTCTAGACTTATGTATGTACAGCTGTAATCCTTTGGCCCACAAAATACGTACACACAGCTGTTTTACTGGCACCATGGAAATAATAAAGAACCAGCTCTGTTTCCCAGACTGCATTTTGCATTTATTCCTTAGAATGTGACTTCCCTCACCAGACACCAGTTAAATAAAAGTTAAGATCTCTAAGCTAGTCATCTATGTTTCCGTGGTAGTCAATAGAGAAAGACAAGCTGCTATAATGGGGAATTGTCCTCTGCAGGTACTGGCCTTTTGTGCCAAGCAGTGAAGGACTTTAGACAAATTTCTTCCTTTTTCCTTTTTCTTTTTTTTTTCTTTCTTGATTTTTAAAAAAGTAGTTCTTTCATTCAAATGTTTCTCTCAGCATCTGGAATGACAATTTTAGGTCATCAGCCACGATCAGAAATACTCTGAATCAAAATACAAATCTGTGTTCTGCCAAAGTGAACTGTAAATATATGATTTACTTTAAGTGAGAAGATCTTGTTGGGAGTGCAAATGCTCCTGTCCCCTCAAAGCCATGACAATTTCTCTCCTGGTTCCTACTTGATAAGTGAGAATTTGTCCGAGTAAGAAATTAATAGAATCATACAATTATAGAGTGGTTTGAGTTGGAAGAATCTTTAAAGCTCATCCAGTCCAACCCTCATGGGCAGGGACACCTCCACCAGCCCAGGCTGCTCCAAGCCCCGTCCAACCTGGCCTTGAACACTGCCAGGGAGGGGGCACCCACAGCTTCCCTGGGTAACCTCGGCCAGTGTCTCTCCACCCACACAGTAAATAATTTCTTCCTCATATCCAGTCTAAATCTGCCCTCTTCCAGTTTAAAACCATTCCTCTCATTTTATCGCTCCCTGCCCTTGTAAAAAGTCCCACCCCAGCTTTCCTGTAGGACCCCTTCAGGTCCTGGAAGGTCACAATAAGGTCCCCCCAGAGCCTTCTCTTCTCCAGGCTGAACAGCCCCAATTCTCTCAGCTGTCCCCAGCGCAGAGCTGTTGCAGCCCCTGGGCATCTCCATGGCCTCCTCTGGACCCGCACCAGCAGCTCTATGTCCTTCTACTGAGGCCCCAGCACTGGACACAGCACTACAGGTGGGGCTCTCCAGAGCAGAGCAGTGGGGGCAGAATCACCTCTGTCGACCTGCTGGTCACACTTCTTTTGATGCAGCCCAAGATGCATGTAATTCATGTAATTAAGTAAAATCAGCATAGATTTTGATGACAGTAGAGAATTTAAGAGGTGTATGTAGTGTTA
This sequence comes from Mesitornis unicolor, assembly GCF_000695765.1. NCBI lineage: Eukaryota > Metazoa > Chordata > Aves > Mesitornithiformes > Mesitornithidae > Mesitornis > Mesitornis unicolor. The sequence continues at coordinate 24,297 of NW_010187554.1, read as the reverse complement.
CCATAGCAAAATCCACTTTCTGCAATCTAGTTCCCTAGCTCCCTTTCATACCTTTTTAAGGAGTTGCTGATTTTTCTTACTGTTCTCCTAGTTGTGCATTATTATGTGCATTTGTCAGAAAAAAGGTTTTGTGATTGAAAGTCCATTAGTTTCTCCTTTAAAGACACATCTGAAGGCAGAATCTAAGGGTGTTTTCACTTTGTATTTAATGACAATTCATCTGCTTCCTCTAAATCTTAGAATAATGTCATAAACATTGGATTATGACTTTGGGCTGAGAATAAGCAGTGTTAGCAGATTGACTCTGGAAAAAACAAAGATCCTGTTTTCATACAAATGTTCCTAGCGGTAAAGAACAATGGAATATAAATATTGAAAAATATATAATATAGAAACAGAATTGCTTGTAAACAGAATGCTTTCAGAGTCAGTTGCTCTTTAAGCAAACTAGAATAGGGTGACTCTAGAGACACATTACGTGATTCGGTGTAATTACTGGCTTGTTCAAATAAGTGCATTTTATCTGGTATGGTACAATGGTATACTTTGTACTTTGGAAAAGGCACTGTACAGAAACAAGAACAATACATCTTTGCAATTTTGTACAATATTAGGTGATAGGACAGAAAAATGAGATACAGAAGGGGTTTTCAGCACAAATAATGTTCTCAGAGTTTGGAGACATTGCAAAATGTATTATCTTTTTTTTTTTAATCAAAAAAGCCCCAAAAGAAAACAAACCTTAAATTTATGTTGGAAAAAAACCATCCTTTGAATATTTAGACTTAATTCTGCACACAATCTATTTGTAAAGTGTTTCTTTCCTAGAAAATGTTCTGCCCACAAAGCTATACAATATTATATCATCAGAGGTATCAATCAAGCAATCTTCACTCAATCCTTGACATGACAGAAGAAGAGAATATCAAAATTAATTAGGCCAGAGGAAGGAAACGAGAATAATTCTGGACAAATGTATAGCTCAAAGAGTTAGAGAAAAAGTCCAGTATCTTATTTTTCTTGAGTTGTGAGTGCTTTTTTTTAATGTAACACAGATAAATGGAATTGGAAACAGAATTTAATGGGTTAAATCATAATACCTATTGCTTCTCTTTCCACTCCAAATTAATTTGAATTATTTTCCCCACCAGAAAGAAAAGTAACATTTTCTTAAGGAAGGATAAAAAATAGATGTGTCAGTAGAGTATAGTCTTTGGCTAGAGGGTCATAAGAAATTTGGGGATATCGAATTGTACCATCTCGGACTGAATAAAGAACTTTGGAGAGAGTAGACAGGGTCGGGGAAAGTGTGGATCTCAGGATCTGGGAGCCATGGTGCAGCTGGAAAGCTGTGATCTGATCACTGCCACAAAAACTTGGTAGGATGAATCACATGCTGGGGCATTCACAACTTCCTCATCAATCCATCCAGTTATATCATCATAAAAGACTTTCAAATTGGTCAAGCACAACTTCCTCTCGGTGAATCCATGTTGACTACTCCTGATAACCCTCGTTTCCCTGACATGCTTCGAGATGGCACCAAGAACAAGCTGTCCCATCATCTTTCCAGGAGTGGAGGTGAGGCTGGCTGGTCTGTAGTTAATTGGGTCCTCCTTCTTACCCTTTTTGAAGACTGGAGTGACATTAGCTTTTCTCCAGTCCTCAGGCTTCCTCATCAATTCCCCCAGTTATGCCATCATAAAAGGCTATCAGATTGGTCAAGCATGACTTCCCCTTGGTGAATCCATGTTGACTGCTCCTCAGGCTGATGGAGAGTGGCCTAGTAATGGCCTCTGCCAGATTCCTCAGTACTTGTGGGTGCCTCCCATCAGGCTCATGGATTTGTAGATGTCCAGTTTACTTAATTGTTCTCTAACTCAGAGGTAATGTCTTCCTTTTCCTGATTTCTTCTGTGGTCTCAAAGGTCTGGGACTCCTGAGGGCTGGCCTTAGCAATAAAGATGGAGGCAAAATAACTTCACCTTCTCTGTATCCTACACCACTTCATTCAGTAGTGTGTCCACATTTCCTCTAGCTTTCCTTTTGCCTCAAATGCACTTGAAGAAGCCCTTCTTGTTGTCCTTGACCTCCCTTGACAGGTTTAATTCTAAGGAGGCCTTAGCTTTCCTTTTTGCATCCCTGCATCCTCTGACAACATTCTCGTATTCGTCCCAAGTGGTCAGCCCCTTCTTCTATGTCCTAGATAGGTGGATCCAGGTAGGATTCCATATTCAAGTTGTTTTGTTTTGTTTTGTTTTGTTTTGGTTTGGTTTGGTTTATTTTGGTTTGGTTTGGTTTGGTTTGGTTTCCCCAGTGAGGCATGAGCCAAAAAGCATTAGTAAATAATTGTAGCTTTTCGCTTCAGTGTCTTTATATGAACCGAGGAGGGTCAGATTCCCTTCTTATGCCTTTGCCTCCCTTCTCCATGCATTGATCTGTTGTCTCTATAATTTCAGGGCAAAACTGGCATTAAATTTGTGTACAGCCCTAAGAAACTCTGTTCTCAGTGGAATCTTCAATAGTGCTTCCAGGAAAAATACTTCGAAGGAGTAAATTTGTGGGTTATATTTTTCTATAGCATAAGAGGGAAGATTTTTATTTTTTTTAAATCTCTCACTCCTATATTTTTAAAAGACTTGTGCAGAGCATTGAGTGAATACAAAAAGTACAGAAAAAGTCTGAATTCAAAATGGTTGTACCTCTTTATTGCACTGTACAATAACAAGTTACTTTTGCTGTAACCATTTGCTATATCGCAAGAATTCCTTTCTCTTGATGAGTTGTGCGTAGAAAGAGGCTTATGCTATTACTCAGTGCTAGTCTTTATAAAATAGCAATCCTATAGAATTTGGTTACTTCCTTGCAAACTCTTTCAATCCCACAGGCCTTTATTGATCTTCTTTCAATCAATTGACTGCGGTCTTAGAGAAAAAAAAACAAATAGTTGACATACTAATGAGAATTCCTGACCCCTTTCAATTGAATACTTGACCAGTCAATGTGAACACTCAACAAACCTATAACTTCATCACTAGCAGTAATTGCAATCAATAGAGAGGTTAACTTCTAATGCTGTTTGAAAGAAGGAGAAAAGGAGGATTTCTTAGGAGATATGAAGAGATAGATACACACACATTCCACATGCAGACAGGAAGGCCTTGGGTTACACAGACTATTTGAATCAGATAACTTTTCTTGTAAAGGTATTCTTTCTGTTTTATCAGTCAGAACAAGTGGTTTCAGTGTACTGACCCTTCCAAAAATAAAAATAAATAAAAAATATATTTGCTACAAAAGAATCATTCTGGAAGCTGAATTCCTTATAGTGACCATGAATATTGGGTCTGAACTAGTGAACATCAGATCTCCTCCACCTTCATAAGAGATTACATATTCAAATATTTTACCAGACATTTCTTTCCTCCACCTTCCCATTCATTCAATTTCTTTATTTCCAAAGTTATTATAAAGGGCAAAAATTAAAAATACTGGGGACTTTCCGTCAGTAAACAGTAGATAGTAAGAATTAAATCTATAAATACAAAATAATGTTAAAAAGCAATTCTTGGAAATATAACCAAAATAACATCAGCACAGTCTTCTTAGGCGTACTTTTCTCACCCTTTTTTTTCACTGGAATACAGAGAAATGTTGAAATGTATATATGTATTACTATAAATTTCCTCACAACTCTTTTCTTTTTAAATAATTTTGAAGCAATTTCCTTGGTGCTATTGAGTAAAAAACCACATTTTATTGTGCATTGATGTCTCTCTAATGCTTTCTTTGACGTTGCAGTGTTTCACTTTTGTGAAATGACATTTGTGACAACATATAAAGTACTTCGTATATGTATTGATATTAACATATTCATTTAGTTTAACAGGAAAACTATTTTTCGCATAGGTCTTAGAGGAAAAATGTATAAAATATTAACATTTAATGTCTCCAGCTATTTCAGTATTGTTAAAAAACAAATGACACAATCTGAAATTAATCTCAGTGATAGTCCATATGTTGAAAATGACGTGTTTGCCATAACTATGAGACTTGAAATGAAGGAAGGAGAATTTAACACTCAGAGGAAACTAATTTAAGCATTTTTAGCCTGCTGTTTGCTAACTATTTAGAAATAAGCCCAAAGAAAATAACCAAAGGCATTGTATATTATTGTGGATGTTCTCTAGAACTAAGAATTTCTCCTTTCTGAATTCAGCTCATCTTAAATTGAATGTCTCCCATCTTTCTGCTTCTCATTCCTTTTTTTCCCCTCTCTTATACTCAATATTAAAATTTATGTCCTGTTCATCTTTAGGGCATTCTTTTTGCAACACTTTTTACCATTTCCTCTTGAAATCCTTTTCACTATGTATTTTTATTACTGAACTCATCCGCATTGTCTTCTATGATGTGAAGTATTTTGTTGGAATGCCCTTGGAGAAGAACTTTTCTTTCCCTTTCCCTCTCCTCTTTTTTCCCAGCTTTTTCTGAAAGACCTCCAGTACTTTGTCTTTGATATTCTTCTCTTCTGAATACTTAGAAAATAGATATTCAGCTACTGTCTTGATGCACTCAGATCATTCATAAAGTTCTCAGCTTCAAAGGTACTTGTCCTTCTTTTAGAGTAAGATTTTTATTTCTCTCTCTAGCATCTTCATATCTTGGACTCAAGCCACTAAAAACTTCTTGGGTTTATTGTTGTTGTTGTTGTTGTTGTTGTTTGTTTCTTTCTTTCTAAATCTTTCTACACAGTTTTCACTTCTGGTTTCCTTTTTCAATACCCGGATAAACATCAGTTTATACATAATTTGTCTATGAACTGGATAACCAAAAGTTTACTAGGATTAATTAGTGTAGAAAAACACAAGGAAGAAGGGAAGGATCACCACGGCCCCCCATACCAGACTGGTATTTTCCTTAATTATTTTTCTTTCTATATGTTAAGTAAGAGATAGCAAGCACATTAATGTATGCAAATAATTCTTAAAATGGTTATCTTCCTAATATGTTTCCTTAGTAATATGCATTGCTCATTCGTTCTTTGATCTATGTGCAAAAGATGGTGTAATATACTTTTGCTAGCATAATTTACAAGAAGTTGATTTTTTCTGTTAAACCTTTTTATCATATCTGGAAAGCTTTTCACTGCATGTGTACTGGATTGACTGATTATCAGTCAGTAGTAATAAAATTTATATAGGCTGAATTATACATTCTTGGATATGGGTAAGAATTATGTTCTCTTGCTTTGCAGGTGTATAAGTGATTATCCCATTTGTAAGAGAGTTGACCATTCTGTCTGTTTTAAAGTATGATTTCTCTGACATTTTGCGTTTTCTTTCGGTAGTTCTGAACTAAATCAGTCATGCTCTGACTGCTTCCGGAAAGGAATAAATTCAGTTCTATCTGGACTTCTGTAAGGCCTTTGACATGTTTCACCACAATATCCTTACTTCTAAATTGCAGTGATATGTATTTGATGGATGGGTTATTCAGTGGATAAGGAATTGGTTGGATAGGCCTAACCAGAGGGTAATGGTCAGTGGCTCAGTGTCTCCATCAAGAGTGATGAGTGGTGTCCCTCAGGGGTCTGTACTGGGAACAGTACTGTTTAATACCTTCATTAAAGACAATGGGATCGAGTGTTTCCTCGGCAAGTTTGTAGATGAGTGAGTGGTGCGGTTGATGACTGAGGGATGGGATGCCATCCAGAAGGACCTGGACAAGCTCGACAAGTGGGCCCATGTGAACTTCATGAGGTTCAACAAGGTCAAGTGCAAAGTTTTACACCTGGGTAAGGGTCAGGGGAACCTCCAGTGTCGATACAGACAGGTGGATGAAAGGATTGAGAGCAGCCCTGAAAAGGAAGGCTTGGGGGTACTGGTGAATGAAAAGCTAGACATGAGCCAGCAATGTGCACCCACAGCCCAGAAAGCCAACTGTACTATGGGGTGCATTAAAAACAAAAAAAAAGTGGCTAGCAGGTCAAGGGAAGCAAACAGCACCTCCGCAAATTATATATTTAAGAGGGCCGCAGCATATGGACCCCCATGCCTCACCCTGGACTTGAACAGTGTGACCCTGGTGCAGGTGGCAAAGCCATGGCCCTACCTGTCAGGTCCAGCCTCAGCCCAAGCTCAAGCTCATGCCTTACTGTAGCCCCAGCCCAAGAGCTAGGAGCTCTTCAAGAACCGGCAGAAGAAACCTGCAGCAGGGAGAGAAGTGAGGTGCAAGAGAAACAATGTGCAATCGGCAAGTTCAGAGAAGAAAGGAGGAGGAGGAGGTGTGACAGAGCAGAGGTTCCACTGCAACCTGTGTTGAGACAGCAGGTTGTCCTGCTTGCAGCCTGTGGAGTTTCAACATTGGAGCCTGTGCCTGAAGAAGGCCATGACTCCATGGGAACTGTATGCAGTCTGTGGGAAGGACTGCACCCTGCAGATGGGAATACCACACTGGAGTAGCTTGCAAAACTTCAGAAACTGCAGCCCATGGAAAAGACTCACACTGAAGTTCTTGGAGGGTTGCCTTCAACTTGGAATCAGAGGAAGAGTGGGAGGACATTTCTCTACCCCTGAAGAGGAAGGAGTGGCAGAAACAGCACATTGTGACTGCAAATTCCATTCCCATCCCCCTGTGCCACTGGGATGGAGGAGGTAAAGAAACCAGGAACAAAGCTGAGCCCAGGAAGAAGGGGGACACAGCAAAAGTGTTGATCCTAAGATTTTATTGTGTATCACATTTTTCTACTTTGATTCTACTAGTAACAAATTAAATTGTCTTGGTTTCTTTTCCCCAAGTTGAGTCTGTTTTTTGACATGACCATAAGTGGTGAGTGAACCCTCCCTGTCCTTGTCTCAACCCACAAGCCTTTTGTTATATTTTCACCTCATCCCACCAGGAGAGGAGGAGTGAGTAAGCAACCACATAGTGCTCAGTTGCCAACTGGGTTTAAACCACAACATTTTCCTTCTCTAAAATTTTTATCTTTAACAGATCTCAAGAATATACAAAGTCTAGATGGAACTTTGAACAAGTCAGCTTACATTTCACACAGTGAGATGTTTCAAACAGTAAATGATTCTTGGCTTCTCCTCTGTTTTTTGCTAACTCTTTAATTGCATATATTTAAATCTTTACAGCTCTTTGCTCACACCTGTTTCACTTTTCACACATTATCTAGTTGAGTAAATTTCTTCAATGATTCATACCTCCAAAGATTGCCCATGTGTTGTTTCTCCACATACTGCAGCTTTTTGAATTTTTCTTCTACAACAACATAAATCTCCCAATTTTAATACAAAACTGAGTAAAATATATTGATTTCACCTGAACTGCACTTTGGCATTCTACTTTCTGCTGAAAATGAAATTAATATCAAAGCTGATGTGTACGTCCAAAACCAAAAAGCTCGATAGAAAAGGCTTTGTAACCTCTTGCAGACTGAAAACATCAAATTGCACACTGATTCATGCACACTAAGCACTGAAAACCTGCAGCATAACCTGGGCCCTGTAAGAAGTAGCATCTTTTCTGCCTGCTACCTCTGTTCCAGTGTTTCAAAATAGTCATTGCTTCTTGAGAGCAAGTACCTTTTTCCATCTCCTCCATCATCAATCACAAAGCAGGATAGGGAGCTGTTTCTTTCAGGTCCTTTTCTAAAGTAGCACGAAGAAATAATTGAAACAGAAAATAAAATGAAACAGAGCATTGCCAAGTAGCTAAGCCTTCCATGTTCTGAATTGCCACAAAGCTGCAGACTGAACAGGACCACACCTTGTCCCTGATGAGAAGAGGTCACAACTGCTGCCACTGGGGAGAGGATTGCGTGACTCTTGAGAAGCTTATGACTCTGTGCTGAGGAAGCAGGAACCTCAGACAACCTTATTGTGGAAAGGGAAACTGATTCATTGAATTTCTGCACCTCAACATGAGCCACCGTTTCAAGTGATAGATGATATCTACATTTAAAAATGTGCTGATTCTGTACAATTCATTGGGGGATATTTTAAGTTTCTACTGGAAGATGCTTTCTTAAAGGAATAAGTTTTTCATTTTGCTTCTGTAGCACCTGTAGCATCTCTGGTGAGGATGGCAAAGGCATGCGTGTATATATAGGAGGTTGTATAATTAGTTTAAGGAACAGACTTTACCGTGAGACTTAGCCCTTTGATACATCTAAATACATTAGGGTTTTAAAGGATTTAATGTTTTTTTCCTCAGAACAGAAAGACCCGAAAGAATCACAGAAACACAGAATCACAGAATGTTAGGGACTGGAAGGGACCTCAAAAGCTCATCCAGTCCAATCCCCCTGCCGGAGCAGGAACACCCAGATGAGGTTACACAGGAAGGCGTCCAGGCGGGTTTTGAATGTCTGCAGAGAAGGAGACTCCACAACCTCTCTGGGCAGCCTGGGCCAGTGCTCTGGCACCGTCACTGAGAAGAAGTTTCTTCTCCAATTTCAGTGGAACCTCCTGTGTTCCAGCTTGTGTCCGTTACCCCTTGTCTTATCATTGTTTGTCACCGAGAAGAGCCTGGCTCCATCCTCGTGACACTCACCCTTTAAATATTTATAAACATGAATGAGGTCTCCCCTCAGTCTCCTCTTCTGCAAACTAAAGAGACCCAGCTCCCTCAGCCTTTCCACATAAGGGAGATGCTCCACGCCCTTAATCATCTTTGTAGCCCCGCGCTGGACTCTCTCCAGCAGTTCCTGTCCTTCTTGAACTGAGGGCCCAGAACTGGATGCAATATTCCAGATGCAGTCTCACCATAAGAGGTATGTATTAGAGTCATACATAACAACAAATGTATCCTCCTGATATATAACTGTGAACATTTTTCTACTCAGAATTAAAGAAATCAGACTTTAGAAGAATGACAAGGTAAAGGTAACAGCAAATGGATTAATCACACTGAAAAGAGACAGAATTATAATGAAATTGTATTATAATTGAGAATAAATTTGGAACAAGAAGATTGTATGCCTTGTTTGGATGAAATATGAGCTAAAAATAAAGGAATCCTCAGAAATTATATGAGACAACATAGAGAATTAAAGGGGAAAGGAATAAACCCTGAAAATTGAGCAGAACAGAAACATATTTTAATACGATGAAATTAATTCTACATTTAAATTTTGCTGACTAATATGTTTAGTTCAAAAAGTTCTTGCATTTCTAGCTGCTGAAGCAAGTATTTTTAATAATTTGAGACTAGATTTGAGACTGGCACTTTTATAATAGGTAAATGAACATTTTTGGATAGGATGAGAACCTACTCAAATCTTTACATGGCCTTGAACACCAGGAAAAAGCCCTCTGAACTTTCTGAAGAAATTCAGTAGTTTATTTTTTGTATTTAATCTTTGTATATATTGAGATGTCCATGTCTTACACTTCTGCTAGAAATGTTTGGAACCTGTTATGCTTCATCATCCTGTATAATACTTCATTATAGCCAAAGTGCTGACTTCTAGATCTTCAAACTGTTCTTCTGCCATCAAATGTGCTTATTGACTAGGAAAAACTGAACAGTCTAATACAACAGTCCTTCCTTTATGTACCTAATATTTTCCACAGCATATTTCATAACCCTGATGTTAATTCTGTCCCCATCACGATGTCACGATGGGGCAGCAGAGTTCTAGTGAGACTCTTTTGCTTAAAACTTGCTTAGTGCTTAAATTAATCATAAATTCATATAACTAGGGAAACATGTGATATAGCAATTTATTAAGAATATATATAGGACATTTAAAAGAAGAAATGCAAATTATGTTACACATTATATATATGCACATGCGCACAGTACATATACCTACATATATGTGTGTGTAAATATATATATATACACATACACACACATAAATGACCATAAACATGCCCTATTAAATCAAACGTCATTCTAAAAGACGTGGTTCAGAACCTTAACAAAATTAATATAACACAGAATCCACCTCTGAAGTCAGTGGTATATAACAAAGTAATTGGTCATTATATCTGGCTACCTTTGACTGCTGTGTCTGACTATCCAGTAACCACCTACAACTGGACTGATTAAAGGAGTCTTTTCCAGCGAACAGACCAAGGCATAAATTCCCAGTTTGGAATTTAATCATTCAGCCACCAATCCTCAAAATAATACTGGTTGAAACAACATCCAGAGATCTGTTCGTGAACTTAAGATGAAATACATTGCAGAGGGTAGCACAGATGAAATGAATTCAAATTGGTATCAAAGAGAAGCCATGCCTACATGATGCCACATATTTATTTATAATACTTAGCACTTTCTGTAAGTTGCAGTTTCTTATGATGGAGCATTTCTCGTATCAGTGTTTCCAGAACATTAGATACAATTAATGTTTAGTTTTGATTGGTACTGCTCATGTAACATTTAGACTCTTTACTTAAAAGATAAATTACTTGAGCTGCTCACAGTGAATCCCTCAGTCTCTGCCTTTTTCACATTCAGTCAGATAACTAATCCAGAAATGTTCCTGCTCCTTGTTACAGAGTTTCATGGAGATGTCCAGAATGTCATTTATCCTGGCTTGGTGCTCTGTCAGTTTTAATAGGTCTCATTTCCTAACTCCCTGCTTCAATGTGACCATAAAGCCTTTTAGTGTTTGACTTGCTTCACCAGGAAAATTTATCCCAGGCTGTGGAATATGACCTTCAAACTCTTTCATGTATACACTAGCAAAGGATTCGTTCAGCCTTTTGGCAATACGAACCTCACTTGTCATTAACATCTCACTCTTGTCCTTCAATAGTTCATCTGACTCCTCACCTAGCATCCAGCTGATGATACTGTAATCATAACATTTTAATCCATTTATTATTTTAATCTTCATGATTGTTAGCATTAGGAAACTTAGTTTGCTTTCTCAATCTTCCTTTATCTGTAGACTTGTCTTGTCTCAAAGGAATTTTTCCTCTAACCTTTTGAAAGCACCTGTCTTCTTGTACTGCTTTTTTCACACCTTGTCAAAAAAACTTATTTATGAAAAGTGTTCACTTCCTATGACACTGCTTTCTGTGATCTCTGCCTCTTTTCTATCTCCTTTCCTTTCTTCTTTCTTTCAGTTCCTCCATTTTACTCAAGAACATATGGATTTTCTGAACAAACAGGATAAAAGATCTAATAATATATAGGACTCTATTATGTTATTTTTTTATGGCTATTTCTCTCTTCCTTTCTTTACTCATATCTTCTCAGTTTAATCCAGAAGACTTTAAATGGCCAGTCTTACATTTCTATCTTTTCTTCAAGGATGTCATTCTAATGAGTCTGAAATCAAGGTGAGTTTTGTCATTAGCTTCAAGGAAGACAACGGTAGACTATTTGACTGGCTTACATATAAGGTGGTCCTTGAAGGAAATCTCATCCTCATGGCTAGCTCAAGCTTATTCCAGAGGCCTTAGGGTCTTTCTTGTCCCAACATCATATCAACCAGATGGTAATAGTCTCACCTGGACGATTAGTAGAATCTTTTTTGTACATCTTGCAGTTTTCACATGGTTAAGGATAGGGTGGCAGTTACCACCCTGGTTCTATTTTCCTCCTCCAAGGAAGAGTGGGAAGCATTCTGATGAGTTTTTTCTTGAGGAGGAACAGCAGGTTTTTGCTCTTCCCTTAGCTGATTTGTTTGGAATTTTTCCACCAATTCCAAAAGAGTGTGGTCTGCTTCCTCCTTGGTTATGGGGCCATACACCTCCTTCTTATCCCACTCTTGTGATGGCCCTTCTTTAGCACTGCCTTCCACCTTTCTGGCAGAGCTATATGATTATTCCTCTGTCTTCCTTTTAGAAGAAGTATCCTTATATTCATCCCTTTATTACAGGAGCTGTTTCTATCATAGGAGAAGTTTCCTTATCATCATACCTTACTGCATAAGCTGATATTTTGTTTTCTTCTCAGAGACAACTGATACTGGCACTGGTTTTTTCACTGGTTTGGCTGCAATACCCTTCGACAGGGTCTGAGTAATCATAGTTACTGGCACCTGGACTGACAGTAATACCTGGGACCTGGGTCCGTTTAGCTGTAGTTCTTGTTGCATTGGCTGGGGTAGCTGTGGTACCTAGGTCTTGGCCTAGGTCTGAATAGTCAGAGTTCTTGTCACATGGGCCAAGGTAGCTATGGTGCTTGTTGCAAGGAGTCAAGTCAAGTCCACATAGCGGCCATAAGGACCTCAATCTATACAGATATTTCTCTCCATGAGAAACCACAAACTGGAAAACATTCAAAAGGCCTGACAACACAAGAACAGTAGCTGGTACGTCCCAAGGATATGAACAGGCCTGACAACACAAGAACAGTAGCTGGTACATCCCAAGGGTACGAACAATTTTCAAAATTCTCCAACACTGTTGCAATTAGCCTAGTGGAGAGAATATAGGATGATATCTTCTATAAGAAAAATAACTCTATTCCAGCTAAAGATATATTACCATATTTTTTTCACTAAATTGAACCCTGCATTTCTCTCAGAAATTCAGCTCTGCTGAGAAGAAATGGAATTCTACAACTTAATCTTAGTAAAATCAGGAGGACAGAAAATGACGCTGCATTTCTCTCAGAAATGCAGCTCTGCTGAGAAGAAAATTGAATTCTACAACTTAATCCTAGTAAAATCAGGAGGATAGAAAATGACACCAAATGACAGATGTTGCAAAGTTGAAGCGTTGTTGAAGTATCCCATCTCTTCTTTGAGTCAGTCTTCACAGAAAAGTTAATTTGACCAGTGATGTAGCACATTTTAAGTAGCAGGAGAAGAGCACAGGTCAAGATATGGGAACAAGAGATAAAGAATGTCCTAGGAGTTCATATGAGAGATATTCATCTAGTCAGCTCAGCCTAATGAAATCCACCATAGCATATAAGTAAGTGCTTCCTATAGTATAGACGTATTTCAAAGGAATCAAGAGGCAGAATGGGCATTCTGTATTGCTGGAACCAAAGTAGATGTTTTCCAAAGAAACAATGCCCATATAATCTTTATATCTTACTCCATGTACATTAGATATTAATTTCCCATTATTTCTTAACTTCTATAATGAATGTTTTAGGGAGCAATTTGGATTAAAATTATTTATGGAGCAAATAGATCATCACTTACAATTGCATCATAATGGTTGTGTTATTACTGAAAATTTATTGTAGTAATTGAAGTTATTGTAGTGTATTGAATGGAATAGAGTATTCTCTCTCCTGTCCTGTGGAGTACTCTGTAAAAGTACTTTTCACCTCTCTGAGTTTGACAAGAAATTCTATGCTTACTAAATCAGCCACATGCAAAGCACCAAAAAATTATTTTAACTGATTTATACAAGATATTAAAGAGATAGTTACAAATTTTAAACATAAATTCTATCTAATAAATAGGAAGATGGCAGAAGTTTTCTCCTCTGAGTATGGAGAAATGCAGTTAATATATTGTGCTGTTCAAGACAGTGGACCGATATGGAAGTCTAAATGATAAATCTTCATTAGTAAATTGTTGTGGGAATTGTGGGAAACCATATGAATGCTTAAGAGACAACATTGAGAGCCACTTAGAATTATTGTATTATAAAGACTCTTGTCTTAAACAATGCTAATCTGCTAATAAGCAAATACAGAATAAAGTGGACTGGTTTTGGTTGACTTCTGACCATAAGATAGATCAGCAGTAAAACATGAAACTAAAAATCCAATATTAGAATTGGAGAAGAAGAAAAGAGATCCAGCTCTTAAGGAACTGCTTGAAAAATGGAAAATGTTTAAACAACTTTTTACAAAATGTTAAAGAAATACAGAGCTGACATTAGTTTATTCCAAAGGATTTCAGTAGCTTTCAGTATGATAGGAAAAGAAAACTAAAACATAGACGAAGAGAATTTCACTTATTCTGAATTGGGAAATGAGCAGTATGTTTTTAAGTACTTTCCTTTTAAGTAAAGGGAAGATAAAAACAAAGAGTTTATGACTAAGCTAGTTTTTGACTAACACAGGGTGAGTAAGCCAATTCAAGCTGGCAAAAACCAACTAATTTATTTTAAATATAAGAGACCACTCATTTGCTTTCACGTCTTGTGAAATACGAACAGTATTCTCATGCTGTAAATATTACTCCAAATTCTAAATGCAAACAGAAAACAATTACAAAGCAGAAAAATATGCAGAGACTCAACTTGCAATATTTCAAACAACAAAAAAGTACATATAATTGTATCGTGATGGAAATGGTGCAACCCAAGACAATGTCCAGTGTCCAGTAGTGAGAAATGCAGTGATAGGTAGCATTTTTTCAAGAATTTTCAAGTGCCTTGACAGTGTGGCAAACAGATTTAAGTGACATCCTTAGTTCAGAGGAGTAAGTCACTGGAACCATAGCAAACATTTTGCATAAGATGAACAAACTACCAGCCTCAAATAAAATTGCATATTTTCTTGTTTCAAAGTTGGGCAGAGGTGCATAAATTCATGTGGTGCTAGAAACAACAATACCAGGACACTACTGGCAATAAAAGGAAGAGAGACATGATATAGTTTCCGTTAGAAGAATGTGAATTAATGGGTATGTAAATCCTTCATCAAGAAAAAGTGGTTTAGAGATTGAAGGGATCTTACAAAATGAGGAAAATATGAAAGTTTTCAATATAGTGCCAGGTTAAAAGAAAACAACCACTTCAGTCTTTTACATTTATTAAATTTCTTCTTACCTTAAAACAAACATTAAAAAATGGACTAGATCAGTTTCCTGCACTAGCTATCACAGAGCAAGGAGAGAATGTTAGCTACAAGGTGGATATATTGAGACATTGAATTGCATACAGACTCAGGAGAAGATTCTCTAGAAAGTACACCTGCATACAGGATGCTTAATAAGAAAATATCTTTTGTATTATATAAATGACACCGAGATTTGTGCAGCCTTTTGTTCTTAGTGTGGCAAAAACAAGAGAGAAAATGAGGAGTATTTTTTTTAAGTGATTTAAGAAAAAAAGACCAACCACCTGCATTAAAGATCAACAAAAATGTGAGATGCAATGGAAGGACTAACATGAGCCAGCACTGTGCCCACGTGGCCAGAAAAGCCAATGGTATCTTGGCCTGTATTAAAAACAGTGTGACCAGTAAGTCCAGGGAGGTGATCATCCCCCTGCACTCGGCACTGGTGAGGCCGCACCTCAAGTACTGTGTTCAGTTCTGGGCCCCTCGCTAGAAGAAGGATGTTGAGATTCTGGAGCATGTTCAGAGAAGAGCCACAAGGATGGGGAGGGGTCTGGAGAACAAGCCTGATGAGGAGTGGCTGAGGGAACTTGGCTTGTTTAGCCTGGAGAAGAGAAGGCTGAGGGGAGACCTCATCACCACCTACAACTGCCTCAAGGGAGGTTGTAGAGAGATGGGTGCTGGTCTCTTCTCCCAGGTGATGGGGGATAGAACAAGGGGAAATGGCACCAAGCTGTGCCAAGGGAGGTTCAGGTTAGAGAGAAGGAGGAAGTTCTTTACTGAGAGGGTCGTCAGAAGCTGGCACAGGCTGCCCAGGGAGGTGGTGGAGTCCCCATCCCTGGATGTGTTTAAAGAGCGGGTAGATGAGGTACTTAAGGATATGGTTTAGTGGGTAGACAGGAATGGTTGGACGTGATGATCTCAGAGGGCTTTTCCAACCGAGCGATTCTGTGATTCTGTGATTCTGTGACTAAAACTGAGTGTGGGGAGGAGTTAACACACCAAAGTGGGGAAGATAGTCAAATTAAGACTGATAGCATTGCATCCCTTCTTTCTGAGAGGTATAAAGAGGTAACGAGTTTATTCTGCATGGAGAAATAAGTAGAGTTATTTGTATTGCATCTGAGTGAATCTTCAAGACAGGGAAACTATTCTACAGAGCTGTTAAATAAAGAAGGGCTTGCGTTTTTAATGTGCATTTGCTAAAACTAAAAGGAATTAATCAAGCTACAGTGGAAGCAAGTTTAAACTGAATGCAAATATATTTAAGGAATAAGGAATTTTGATTTTAATTCTTACATATAAATACTTCACTATCTTTGGGTGAGTAAAATGTATATTACCTGAAAACAACTCCAAAACACTAGCATTATAAAAAGTAGATTAGCAAACAAGAAGAGATTATTTTCCTTCAGAACTATTCTTGATTTACACGTGAAAGAGCTGTGGATAGAAAAAGCATAGTGGAGTGAAGTACCAATCTACATGGGGTACATGTCAGTATAATGAGAGACTTTCTTGGGTTTTGAGCTTGAGGTGAACTGCGATTGCCAGGTCTACTCCACAACGTGAGACTTGAGAAAAAGCAATTAAGGTTTTACCACAGAGTTGTGAATGGTATAGTCTCATTAAAGGAGTAATTTTTTAAGAGGTTTTAACAAAACAAAATGACATTTTGACCATTGGGCCCTGGGCAAAAGCCTAGCATCACTTACTGTAACATTGATGATTCAGGAGGAACCACCAGGGTGTTCAGACTGTCTTTATTAGCAAACACAGTGCCAGGCTCTGGATTGCTCCTGTGCACTGGAGACCCATGACTGCTCGAATTAATTGTTAAATCGGTCCTGGCCCTGGGCTAGGTCACCTACCACCCTCTAAGGCATACTCTGTGCATGATTCAGGAGTCTGCCCAGGGGCAAATGCCAACAGGAATTTCAGATATGGAGTACAATGGCTGTGAAGGAGTGAGAGAATTTCCCATATGATTTTCTCTAAGAAATTTCCCTTACAATATTTTTTTTTTTCCATTCCTAAGAACCTAGGTATGGCAGAGCCTGTATAATGCTGTATCATATCACTGTATTATGTATTACCGTGCTAAGTTTATGTTAATGATAATGTATTAAAATACATTATGTATATCACTGCATAATAGTGAACTCATTGTCCTTTGACAGGGTGAGGTCATTAAGGAAGAAATGGGAAGAGACCTTTATCACACTCAGGACAAAGACAGTTCTGTGATAGCTACGTACATATCTATACTAGTTTAAAATAAAGGGATTTTGTGGTAGCTTTTTTCAGATTAAATGCATATCTGGTTTATTTGGTTCTTTTTCTTTAGCTTTATCTCTCTTTGTCTGATCAGTCAATCTTTTGTTTAACCATCCCTATGAAATGTTGCGCTACCAAGAAAACAGGCAGCTGACAATCACAGTAAAGGTGTTGGCTACTTTCATATAAATGAAAACACCTTTTCCATAAAATTCAGCTTATGGGAATTAAAGTAGTTCTGCACTGTCCAGTATCTGAATTTCTAAAACACTTGGAAAAGGACTATGGCTAAATGACTCCAGTTTACGATTGTATCACCTTTTATAACACAGGATTCTTTTCCTTGCTTCTACAGCAATTACTCAGACTCCACGCTATGGCTTTTTCCTTCACATGAGCCAAATATGTTTATCTGCCTTGGTGTTATACCAAGCCTATGTACTGGAGCTGTAGAATTATCCTTGTCTTTAATGTGTAATTTCTTTTGCAGTCAAGTGGAATAATTAGTTCCTTTTCTTCAACAGATGAAGCTTGTCTCATCTGCAGTGCTTTAAAATTGAGCTTTCTCTAGCTGAAAATGCCTTCTTGACTGATGTAAGGATCCTTCATTGTTCCAAGCTCTGCAGGAACTCATAACATCAAGATTTCTCACCTCACTGAATACAAGGGATTTTTTTTTTCCTGTCAATGGTATTCTAGAGATCTTAAAAATTAATAAATTCTTTCTGCATAGAAGCAGAAAGTGTAACTTGGAATACTCATTGAATGGTTTCGGCTGGGATTGTCGAGAGCATAAGCTTTGGCTTAGCTCCCTTGCTACTGATTCCTGTCATTCTTTCCTTATTCTCAAGAGTTATATTATGGTGCTTGCACTTTGAACAGTATGTCATTGGGAGATATCATCCCTTTTAAATGTTACACCTATCACTGGGATAAAAGTTCAGAATTTCATTAGAAGTGAGGAATGTGGATTTACATTCAGCAAGGTTTGTTGTTGAGAATCTTTGTTACACTGGAATTAATTTTCATGCCAGAGCTGTTACTGAAATAAAAAGACCCACTCAAACAAGTACAGATTCAATGAATCTTGTCTGAATCTAATCTGCATCTTTTTTTCAGGAAAAGAAGAGCATGTTTCAGCTTTACTGTAACTGAATTAAATTTAGGCTTTGAAAAGAGATTATATAAAATAATTGTCTGAATTTCAAAGTTACCAGGCTGCTGGCATATGCTGTACGCAGATGAAAAACTCTATCTGGACAAATTCTAATCAAAGACTAAAATGCTAGTATTACCTTAGCAATTTGTTTTGCACAATATTGTGAAATTGGACAAAAGTACCAGAGCAAATGTGGATTTAAAAAAAAATTCTATATAACTGTATTATATTGCAATCATGAAAGAAAATGTAAATCCAAGCTGGAACAGAACTTTATTTTCCTTTTGTTTTTGTTTCCTCCCATACGTCCAGAGTTAACACTGTGCAATCGACAGAGGAAACCAAAAATAAGGACGAGAATATAAAACCGAAATTTGATATAGTAAGAAAAAAAATATGCAAATTAAAGACAGAGATTGCTATTTGCAAATTCAGAGACAGATTCTTTTTCTCTCAGAAGAAAAAAAAACAACCCTAAACCAACAAATGAAGAAGAAGCATCAAATCCTCACAAAGCAAATCTAACCTCAACTGAAAAGAAAACACATTAAGGATATGACCTTCAGTGTACCTGTTATTAGTTCAACTATTAAAGTAAATATTACAAGAAATCTCATTAAAACAAAAACTTCCAAGTATGCTTCTGCTGGAAAAGAGCATCGTTTTCAAACCAATGTGAATTTTGAATGGCATTGGCGGTATTTGCAAACATCGAAACATAAAATACATTCATAGTAAACATATTTAATATTTACTCAGACTACATTATAAAATCTGCAATTATAGTATCAATTTATCAACAGAGAGATGGAATGCACTAGACCATGGGAGATATTAATTAAAAGCCATCTCTTAATTGTATGCTAAAAAGTGTAAGACAGACGCTACTTTCCCGAAGGCAGACGGAGGATTGTATTTACAATTCAGTTATGGACAGGTGCCCAGATTTTAGCTTATCTATCATTTGCTACATGCTGAGTTTGTTGCGTACAAGCTGCCATTACTAATAGTTTGGGACAGAGCCATGAAATTTCAAGTACCATATATTTCAGGTCAGAGCACAATCTAGTTAGTGTCATCCGAAATACATCCACCATTCCTCTGCTTAATAAAGCCCGCTGGTGACCAGCTGAACTGCAACATTGGTTTATTCTATTTGTTCTTTTTTTGGTGTATGCTAAAAGTACTTTTTTGCCTATGCTGTAGAAACACCGCTCTATTTCTCACCTAAATCCTTTAATTTCTAGTACATTTGTAATTTCATATCATTCTCTACACATACTGTCCAGGTTACACACACTGTGAAGTGTGCAGTTCCACAGATGGTAGAAAAAATAGGTTTCATTTCAAATAACACATCATGGTCAGGAAAAAAAAAAGCAATCTGCTCTACATCAAATCTTTTGAAATGAGTTAGAGCACATCTAGTTTTTGGCTTTTCATGTATACTGCCTAAGACTGAAGGAACACTGCAATGAATCACTGCAAGGAGGATTGGATGCTCCAAATAATGTATTTCACCAAACACTTCAGAATTTCCATTTGAACTTTAAAGTCAGTGAACTGCTGGCTTTTTCAGAAAGTGTCGATCTGGGATCATTGCAGTGACAATTTCCACACAGAAAGATGGAATTTAGATACTTTTATCTGCAAAGCCAGTTTTGTTTATTTGTTTGGGTTGTTTTTTTTTGTGGAAGAGCATTCCCAAAGCCATAGCACTGTACTGGAGAACTGAGTTTATTACTTTTAAATATTTCTTTTTAAGTTGTAAACCATGGCTTTTCAATAGCAATCTGGTTCCATTTAAATCTATCAGATTTTAAAGCCTAGGGCTGGGACCCTAAAGATTCAGAATAGTTTCAAGTTCTTTTAATAGACATTTCCTTTACGCTTTTATTTGTCATTTTGTTTAGCAGACTCGAAGCAGCAAATGTTCATTTAAACTAGCAAGTGGAATAATTCAATTAAAAAAATATATTGTCAACCTGATCTAAAAAAGTGACAGCTTGCATGCCAAGGACTTGTAATTTACCAAGAACTGGAATTTTTGTGTGATGTTCTGTATTGGGTGTGCATCACAAAATTTTGGCTGTGGTGGGGCTACAGAGTGGCTTCTTTGAGAAGCTGCCAGAAGCTTCTCCTATGTCTGATAGAACCAATGACAGTCAGCTCCAAGAAGGACAGATCTCTGGCCAGGGTTAACCAATCAGCACTGGTGGTAGTATCTCTGTGATAACATATTTAAGAATGGGGGGGAAACTGCACAACAACCGGCAGCCAGGGAGAGGAGTGAGAATATGTGAGAGAAACAACACCGCAGAAACCCAGGTCAGTGAAGAAGGAGGGGGAAGAGGTGGTCCTCCAGGCACTGAAACCGAGATTCCCCTGCAGCTTGTGGTGAAGATCATGGTGAAGCAGGATGTGCCCCTGCAGTCCATGGAGGTTAAAGGTGGAGCAAATACCTTGTGGAGGACACCATGCCAGAGCAGATCGACGTGCCTGAAAAAGGCTGTGACTCCATGGGATGCCCATGCTGGAATAGGTTTGCTGGCAGGACTTGTAACCCCACAGGGGACCCACACTGGAACAGTTAGTCAAGAAGTGCAGCCTGTGGGAAGGAGAAGTTCATGGAGGGTTGTCTCCTGTGGAAGAGATCCCATGATGGAGTACCACACTGGAACAGTTAGTCAAGAAGTGCAGCTTGTGGGAAGAAGAAGTTCATGGAGGGTTGTCTCCTGTGGGAGAGACCCCACAATGGAGTGGGGGAAGAGTGTGAGGAGGAGTGTGAGGAGTCCTCCCCTTGAGGATGAAGGAGCAGCAGAGACAACGTGTGAGGAACTGACCGCAATCCCCATTCCTCATCCATCTGTGCCACTGGGAGGGAGGACGTAAAGACCACTGGCAGAATAAAAAGCAGATCTGGTCTCCTTCACAACACTCAGTCCTGTGTTCTATGCAATAATCCAAAATTATTATTTATGTTTATTCTTATTTGAAGCATCCAGCTTAAACATCTTCACTCCAGCCCATTTGAGTGAGTTGCAAAACACACAATAGAAAATTTTCAAACCACTCAAAACTTTCTGCATTTTTAAAGAAAGCAGTTCATTTTTCACTTGCTATTCTGGAGCATTATACATTGAGTTTCAACAGACTAAATTGAACTAAATCCCTTTCTCATCTTAAGTTCAAGTGCTGCACAGGCTGATTTCTTCACTAAAATGCTAGCTGGAATTTACATGTTCCTCTAAAACATTTTATTAGACTCATTAAAATAATAAGCCCTGATAAATTCAGAGTAAGACTGCAGTCTGATCACTGCTGACCTCCTCCGGACTTCACAACTTAAAGCTACTGAGGTGTCATAATTTACTGAACGTGCTCAGGGAGCCTTGGATCCTCCCTTGAAAGATGCCAAGGGAAACAAAATCAGCAGCTGATATTTTTAATCTTCATGCTTGGCTGCTATCAAAACAATCCCTACTTAAAATGGGATTTTCCAGTTAGGTGGCCACCAGGAACAGTCGATCTCACAAACCCTCTAAAGTCAGAACTTAGAGCATTCAATTAAGACAGTTTTGCAGCACTTCTGCAACTGGATTATAACTGTGTTACCAGTGAAGCTTCTTTATATTACATCAACTGCTTACCCTAAAGTTGAAGCTGCTGTGAAGTAACTGTTTTATGGAAATATAAACATAGAATCATAGAATGGTTTTGGTTGGAAAAGACCTTCATGATCATCAAGTCCAACCATTAATCCGGTCCTACTAAGTTCAGCACTAGACCATGTCCCTCAGCACGACAGTGCTAGCACCTATTTTATTTTCCATCATAGGGACTGGGCAGTAGATAACATCACATCACAGGATCACAGAATGGCAGCGGTTAGAAGGGACCTCTGGAGATCACCCAGTCCAACCCCTGTGCCAAAGCAGGTTCCCTTACAGCAGGTTGCACAGGATCACATCCAGGCAGGTTTTGAACATCTCCAGAGAAGGAGACTTCACAACCACCATGGAAACATTGTTGGGATTGACAGGCAAGTAGAAATCCAAAATACCTAGCAAATCTTTTGTGAAGAAAACTCAAGGGTTCTTTGGAAAAGAGACATCTCAAGAGAAGATGTTTGTTTATTTCAAGAAACATTTCACATCACTGAAAAAAAGAGACATAGTTATACCACCACAGAAAGACACTATAACAGATATAATTTAAAATATTTAATTAACAAAAATGTACATATTTTATATAGTCTTATTGCTTTAAAATAACTGCTTAGTAGTACTTACCTGTTTCTCACCAAATAAGGCAAGCACAAGAAAGCAAATTGCATTTACTTACTTTTTTTTTCAGTCAAGTTTAAGTGCAGTGAAATTAAAAAAATAATATGCTAAAAAGAAATTACTTCCACTGGTTTCACACAAAAGTTATAGCAGGAATAGCAAAACTCTAATCCCTTAATAATAAAAATATTACATATGCAAGCAGGTATTTTTTTAAACTGCTAAAGTTGACTTGCTTAGAAAATATAATTTAACAAAAAAAATACTGTTTTGTAAATGTACACAGGTAGATGAGAACGGAGCACAAACTCATGAAGCTGCACTGCAGTCTTTGTGACAAACTAGGGATCAGATTACCACAACATGTTAAGTGCTAATGGAGATTTCCAAACCCTATAGGTACCTCTAAAAAGGTTTTCTCTTCCTCAGCCTGACCATTGGCTACTGTCAGCTGAGTTAATTCTTTTTTTCCTTCATCTCTTTTATCTGAAACCCTGAATGCAAACATATTTTGCTCTTCATATTTATAACCACGTAATAGCCAAAGAGTCATGAACATCTAACCATAAAACTCTCAAAAACATTAATGTGAAAGACTGATTTGAAAGGTTTATGAATTACCTTCCTCCCCCACAAGTAGAGATCTTAAATCTCAGCTTACGGGACAGTTTGCATCAAGGTGTTATGTGGAATGCTGGTTTATGTTTTGTTCTTTAAGGGACAGTTTAGAGGTCTATTTGCCCAGCTAAATGTAGATACTTTTTTCTTTCTGATGGAAGGATTAATTAATTTTTAGTGCACTGGTTTTCAATCTCGTTCATATTAGCTTTTAATAAGCTGACCTTCTCCCTTCCTGTCCTCTGCTTCCAGTTCCTCAGTTACTAATAGAGGTTGTTTTGAAATTAAATCAAGGGGAAAAAAGTTAAAATATCTCTAAGTTCCTTGTATATAACAAGAAAGATAGTTTATTTTCTTTTTTCAACCTCCATTTACATCTTAGTGCTGAACTTTATCAATCTACCCACTCCAGGTAATTTTTCTGATTTGCTTTCTCTGATCTATAGATTTTATATCCAATGTTAATATCAGCCATATAGAAAATTTAATTTAATTTAATATAATTTAATTTAATTGTTTAGCTTGAAAACATCCCTGAATATGCGTGTTGTTTTGGTATATGCTGTAACCACCTAGAAATATCTTTGCTTGAAGACAAGTGGTAGTGTGGTAGTGTTGACTTCTTCAATCTTGTTTAAAATATAGATTAAGACTATAGACAAATCCAGCTACTACATACACAGTCATAACTCATTTTCTGCTCACCTTTCTCTTGGAAACTACTTCCATAATTGCATATAAACAATATTCATAGTGTTACCCGCTGTTTTGCTCAAATCTCTTCTGATATGGAGGCAATGTTGAGAAAGTAGACACAAGAAATGAGACCTTATGGCTAATAAGTCTAATTATCTCAATACTTTTGGATTCAACAGTTTGTGACTTCAATGTGGAGTTCTCTACTGCTTCATACAACAATCTTGTTTATAACTACCTACAGATTTTCTAGTATTTCAAATAAATATTTGATTGGCATTTGGAACTTCTCCTCCAGTACCAGAAGTGAACAAGAAAATTAGAGCTTAGGTGACCAATTTATAAATTGATGGACCATTATAGCTGTTCGCTCAAACTATGATGAGGCAAGCTGTTGCACTAAAGCAACATGATTTCGATTAGCTAAAACATCAGTGACAAAAAACTAATGACATTCTTTTTTTTTTCCCAGTCAAGTAATTTTATCCAGATTCTTTAGATAACGCTATTCTTCAGCAAGTTTGCAGATGACACTAAG
>NW_010187553.1:0-6484 GCF_000695765.1 Mesitornis unicolor | reverse complement strand
AGTTCTATTTAGCTCAAACCAGGACATAGGGTTGACCAAATATCTTACATTTCCACTGTGGATATTCATGTGTATTTAAAATAGAATCTGCTTAGGATGTTATTGTATCTCTTTTTATCTTCAGTTTCTGTGGCTGTTCTAACAGAATAGTTCCTGGCAAAAATATATACAGAAAGTATACATTTTAATGTTCCTGACCAAATATTTTTTGACAGAAAATGAGAGAAGTTTAAATTGGTTACAGACATTCAGGTCGAGACCACGACTATAGAGTAACTTGTATAGTTGAGTATAGTTGACCCCAGCTTAGGTTCAGAATTTTAGATTTAATCTTTTGAGGGCTTTTCCACATTTTTCCACCTTTATTTTCAAAAACAAAAGTAATTTAGGATAAATTAAATTTAGGAATTGCAAACTAAAGTATTAATTGATTAAGGTTGAAATCGAGTATTTAATTGATCTAGAATGAAGCAGGTTCAGTTTACTTATCTATTCTACTGTTTTTTGCTTAACTGTAATTGTGTGCTTTAGACCCCAACTGAGATGACAATATGTAGGAAAAATATGTGCTAAGCATTGAGAGAAGACTTTTGTTCACAAAAATGCAGAACCCAGAAACCTGAGATGTTTTGAGGTATGTATGTCCTAATGGTTAAATAAGAAGTAGAGGCCTATCATCGTGGAGTTCAACAGGCTGATCAAAAGCAGTCTGCGCTAGTCAGTAGGTTGTGTCAGGAAACAATTAATGTCCCCAGAGATGTCATTCTACTGCAAGGGTAACCTCAGATTACAAAACACTGGATAAGTGCTGCAGCTAATTCTGGATCCAAAGGAAATAACAGAGTGTCA
This sequence comes from Mesitornis unicolor, assembly GCF_000695765.1. Classification (NCBI taxonomy): domain Eukaryota; kingdom Metazoa; phylum Chordata; class Aves; order Mesitornithiformes; family Mesitornithidae; genus Mesitornis; species Mesitornis unicolor. The sequence continues at coordinate 5,635 of NW_010187553.1, read as the reverse complement.
AATGCAAGCTTACTCCTGTGAAACATGGCATTGATGACCTGTTAAACTTTGGGTTCAGATGTGAAAGAATAGCAGAAAACAATAGAATTTCTAAGAGTTTTGAAAACCTCTGGTGTCATGGTTTAAGCCCAGTGGGCTTAAACTGAGCACCACAATGACAACAAAAGGAGGCTAGACAAAATAAGGACTTTCCTCACCACTTAACAGTCATGTGCAAAAGACAGACTCATCATAGGGAGAAAAATAAACCAAAACAAAACAATTTTAATTTGTTACCAATAAGATCAGAGTAGAACAATGAGAGATACAACCAGATCTTAAAGTTAAACACCTTTCCCCCATCCCTCCCTTTTTCCCACACTCAGCTTTGTTCCTAATTTCTTCTTTGTTGCCCCTCTTTGCCCAGTGGTGCAGGGAGATGTGAATGGGGGTTGCAGTCAATTCATTCCATGCAGCCTCTTCTGCTCCTTCCTCTTCAGGGATAGGGAGGATATCTCCCACTCTTCCTCTGCTTCCATGTGGCACCCTTCCTACAGGAGAAGAGTCCTGCACTGAAGTAGAAATGTGGGTCTGCCCATGGTTGCAGTTCCTTCACACACAAACTGCTCCAGCACACATTGCCTGGAGTCATGGCCTCCTCAAGGGCATCCATCTTCTCATGCGGATCTGTTTCACTAGAGAACCTCCACGGGCTGCAGATGGGTCAACTTGCTCCCTTGCCATGGGTTGCAGGAGAAACCTCAGCAGTGCACACCTCCTCCTCCTTGCTTATGTCCCTCAACTTTCTCCACTGCAGGTTCCTTCTGATGGTTCTGAAGAGTTCCCAGATGTCTCATTTTTTCAGACTAGAGCTGCAGTGGGGCTGGAGATTGAGGTACGGCTGATGCCCCACCACCCGCACCCAAGGCAAGACTGGGCCTAGGCCAGTGCAGGAGAGAGAGAGAAAGCATGCACTGCACCCTCCTTAAATACATTAATTTGCAGGTGCACTGATTGTCTTGCCCCTGGTCAGAGGTGGGTCTGACATTTAAGAGCCCGGGGAGCTTTTCTAGTAGCATCTTACAGCCTTACCTCACTACCGAAAAACAAACCAAAACCCCTCACAGAAAACCCAGTATATCTAGTCACAAAAATGCTCAGTATAAATCTTAGGCTTATATAGAATCTTTCACAAGAAAGGTAGGTATTTTTTCACTACATGTTGCAGTTTTAGAAACATGGATATTCAAATTTATATTGTGAATTGTTCCTGACATATAAATTTATGTGGAGTTCATAAATTTAAATTTCTGTTTCTTGGTTTGTTGTTTGTTTGTTTGTTTGTTTCTGAGACCTCTTTTGACCTGTTTTAGTAGGTTTTGCCTTAGGGATAACACATCCATTTTGTATTCAATAATCTGAAACTTTCCCTAACAAACTGTCATTTTCTTAGAGAAATGAAAAAACAGTATATCTTCCTGAAAGCAGAATGCAAACTAATCAGTAAAACAATAATGCTGGTTTGGAACATAAGGCAAGGTGGGCTTGTCATTCAACTTGCTGCAATAAAATTTTGAACTTTCACAAAGAGAGAAAACATATAACTGGAAAGAGTATGTATCTGCTTGACCAAAATTATTTTGCCAATAGAAAGTTTCTGTCACCTGGAATTCAAATCTTCCTCTCTAAAGAGGAATTATATATTTTTAATTAATATATTCTTACCATGTAATTGCTGAAATGCACACTTTATTTATCTTACATTACAAAATCACCATTTCCCATGTTGTCTTAAATCTTCCTATTTCACGTAATTTTAGAATTAATTTAGTTGGCACTGTTAATTTTGTTTTATTTTGATTTGTTTTGATTTGTTTTGTTTTTAATGGTAAAGATCATAGAATCCTAGAATGGTTTGGGTTGGAAGGGACCTTAAAGATAATCTAGTTCCAACTGCCGTGCCACGGGCTGGGACATAACTGCCCTTCCACTAGACCAGGTTGCCCAAAGCTGTCTCCAACATGGCCTTGAACACTTCCACAGAGACGGCATCCACAACTTCCCTGGGAAACCTCTTCCAGTATCTCACCACCCTCACAGTAAATAATTTCCTCCTAATATCTAGTTCAAATCAAGCTCTAAAGTAAAATGTCCCTCCCCAGCTTTCCCGTAAGCCCCCTTCAGGAACTGGAAGGCTGCAATAAGGTCTCCCCAGAGCCTTCCCTTCTCCAGGCTGAATAGCTCCAACTCTCTCAGCCTGTCCCCATATGGCAGGTGCTCCAGCCCCCTAATCATCTTTGCAGCTCTTCTCTGGACCCGCTCCAACAGCTCAATGTCTTTCTTATATTTGGGGCCTCAGAACTGGATGTAGTACTCTAGATGGGACCTCACAAGAGCAGAGTAGAGGAGCAGAATCATGTCCCTTTATCTGCTAGCCACACTTCTTTTGTTGGATGTGGTTGGCCTTCTGGGCTGCAAGTGCAGATAGTATAAAGATAGTATAGGTGAAAAGTTCAGTTCTGATTCTCAAACTCAATGAAAAATTAGAAGATTCAGAATAAAACATTCCTCAACAGAAAGCTGAATTTACAGGACTAACATCTTTATGTGACTTTTTCTCTAAGTGTTTTTGTCTAAAGTGATTTATTTATTATTTTATACTTCTGCTCATGACAGACCAAACAGCAGGGACAACAATGACAACAGTTGGGAAAGGCAAGAGAACTGCAAGACAGAAAGATGTTTATTACTGGACCAGGCTAAGTAGTCGGTTGAAGATAATGAAATACATTTGAACTTCATATGAATTTAAACCCAAATTTACTATGGAAATATAACTTAAATTTTATTAACATTTCTATGCTCTTCAACAATGAGAAACATACATGATAGTTAATATTTTATTTTATTAATAAAAGGGGCTGAGCAATGTTAGAAATTATTCCACTCCGGCTGGAAGAAAAGGTTTGGATCTCAAGACTGGATCTAAAGTTTATCAATCAAGTTTACTATTAATTAAGATAGAAAGCATGTTCCATATTTAAACTGATTTTAAAGATTTTCCCTCTTTCAAGGGCCAAACTGCAATCACTTCACTTACATAAGCAGCTATGAAAGGATATAAAAAATAACTGGTTTTCGTTCATTTACATTAACAGGACTTTTCAGTTGCTTTGCATTCACAGAAAATTTGAAAAAAAAAAGTGGAGAAAGTAATCGAGTGAGCATAAAATGAGCAGTAATTTGGTGACTAATATCTTCTAACTGGTGTTCTAATAAAACCTGAGGTTTTAAATAAATACCTACTATAGTTGAAGTTATTAGTATGTGAAAATCTTACCGAGTAATGCAAAACCAAACCAAACAACAACAAAAAAAACCCTTAAGGATCAGAATAAAAGTATTGACAGCCAGGATGGTTGGATGAAGGGAAGGATAGAGGTTGGAAGACAAGCAGCAGATGGAGGTTCCACAAGAAACAGAGGATCCTCTACCCTCTTGCCACCAAGCAGAAGGAGAAGACCTAAGAGACAGAGGGGAAAGAAACCAGGTCCCTGCTTGGGGCAGCAGGCAAATCTCTTCCACCCTCCGTCACTTTCCCAGTTGCCCTTACTTGCACAATAGACACGGGTCAGGTAAATGATCAGGCAAATGAGTATGTAGAATGTGGCCCATCCAGGGGGTTGCCTAGGGTCAGATGGTCTGCCCTATGTATTATGTCTCAGCTAAGAGAAAAAAGAGGGAAATTGTTGTAGGTGATTACTTACTGAGAGGAAAAGAGGGTCCAATATGCCAACCAGATCCATCCTACAAGAAGTTCCTGAGGCCTGGGTTAGAGACATTACTAGGAAACTCCCTGGTCTGATCTGATACAGCTCTCTGATTATTACGCACTCTAGGTTGTACATGTTAGTAGTGATGTGGTTGTGCAGAGAAGTCCAAAGGCGAACCAAAGGGACTTCAGGGCACTGAAGCAATTGGTTGAAGGATCAGGAGCAAAAGTAGTGTTTTCCTTAATCCTGTCAGTGGCAGAGAAGAATACTGAAAAGAACCAGAAAACACACCTGATTAACACATGGCTCAGAGGATGGTGCCATTGGTTGAATTGTGGGTTTTTTTGGTCTCAGGAAGGTTTACACAGCACCAAACCTCCTGGTGAATGATTGAATTCAACTTTCTCAAAACGGTAAAAGGATCCCTGCACATGAGTTGGCAGGGCACATTGAGAAGGCTTTAAACTAGGTTTGAAGGAGGGAGAGGATAATACCAGGCTCACTAGAGATGAGCCAAGGAGTAGCATGCCAGTGTTGGGGTTGAAATTGATAACCCAACTCAAGTACATCTACATCAATGCACACAGTAAGGGCAATCAACAGGAGGAGCTGGAAACCATCACACAGTAGGATAGCTATGACTCAGTCACCATCACAGAGACATGGTGGGATGACTCTCACAACTAGAGTGATGCAATGGATGGCTACAAGTTCTTCAGAAAGGATAGACAAGGAACGAGAGGCAGTGGGGTGGCTTTGTATGTTAGTATTTTGGTTGTGCAGAGCTCAATGATTGTGACGCATCCATGGGTAAGGATGAGGGGGAAGGCTAACAAGACTGATATCCTGCTCAGAGCCTGTTACAGACCATCTATCCAGGATGAAGAGGCAGATGAAGCATTCTACAAGCAGCAAAGAGAAATATCACAATTGTTAACCCTTGTTCTTGTGGGGGACTTCAAAGTACCAGATATCTCCTGGGAATACAACACAACAGAGAAGAATCAGTCTAGAAGGTTCCTGGAGTGTGTGGAAGGTAACTTCCTGACACAACTGGTAAGTAAGCCTACTATGGGAGGTGCCTCGCTTCACTTACTGTTTACAAACAGAGAAGGACTGGTGGGAGATACGGTGATCAAAGGCCAGCTTGGGCATAGTAACCATGAAATGATAGAGTTCTCAATTCTTGGTGAAGTAACTAGGGGGATTAGCAAAACCAACACCATGGACTTTCTGAGGGCAGACTTTGGCCTGTTCAGGACATTGGTTGAGAGAATACCTTGGGAGACAGTCCTAAGGGCAGAGAGGTCCAAAAGGGTGGACTTCTTTACAAAGGAAGTCTTAAAGGCACAAGAGCAGACTGTTCCCATGTGCTGTAAGACAAACCAGTGGGGGAGATAAGCAGCTTGGCTGAGCAAGGAATTTTTGCTGGAAATCAAGAAAAAAAGGGAGAGTATACCACTTTTGGAAGAGGGTGGTGGTATAGTCTTGAGGAATAGTGGCTAGAAAGCTGCCAGGGAGAAAAAGACCTGGGAGTGTTGGTTGGCAGCCAACTGAACATGAGCCAGCAGTGTCCCCAGGTGGCCAAGAAAGCCAGTGGCATTCTGGCTTCTATCAGAAATCGTGTGACCAGCAGGATCAAGGAAATGATCCTTTCCCTGTACTCGGCACTGGTGAGGCCGCACCTCAAATACTGTGTTCAGTTTTGGGCCTCTGTCGTGGTTTAGGCCCATAACTGAACATCATGATGCCCTAAGAAAGGGCAAGTCAAAATAAGGACTGAGAGGGCTTCTCAACACTTAACCAGGTCACAGGCAAAAATAAGACTCACCATAAGGAATTTAAAAAAACCAAAAAACAAACAAAAAACAATTTTAATTTGT
>NW_010187552.1:31391-35221 GCF_000695765.1 Mesitornis unicolor | reverse complement strand
GAGCGATTCTGTGATTCTGTGATTCTATGTGCTGTGAAGCTACTGAGATAAGAAAGCAAATTACAAGAAGTGAGGAAGTGAAGCAGAAGATATGATAAGATGTATTATACACAACTTCAGTACTGTCCTTAGACATTTTTACCAACTTCTATTTTTTGGAAAATTTTCAAAAAGAAAAGTTTTGTGTATTTTTTTTCCCAGACTGAATGGAAGTGTTTCCATTGCTTGATGTAGAAAGGGAGTTGGAAATACCAAAAGTGAGTTATGTATGTGTCCAATTTGATGTTTTGAATGGAGGAGCAAGGATCTTAAAAGCTATTAATGACTATGGTTTATTTTTTTGGTATTAATGGAGGGTAGCCTAGTGCCGTGAAGTCTAAGGGCACTTCTGAAAGGGAGGAGGAAATGTGTCAAAACTCTCGCTCGTGAGCAGTGAGGTTACATCTAGATGTTTTGCCAGGTTACCGGAGGGGAGTAGTGCTTTTCCTTCAAGGCCTGAAGATGAACAACTTTATTTATGTTTCTGATATGTCCAGAGCAGAAAAAAAGAATAGAACAAAAGTTATGATGCTGTAGTACAGCATCTTTGCATTTTTTATTCTGTGCTTCCTATAGTCAAGGGATTTCCTAGCAAGAATAGAAACATCTGCAATAATAAGTCCTATTTATGTTAATCTTTTGCAATCAGCATGCAGTCTGAAATAATTACAATGAATACACCCTCTGCTCCAAACACTCACAACTTGCATTTATTTCAGGTTTCTTTGCCTCAGAAGTCTGAGAACATAATCCCTCATTCTGCTCTGCTTCATCTCCTTTGCATATATTTATCCAACGGTACCTTTTGTGAGCTTCATTAACAATGGTCATGCCATAATAAATTACATAAATCAAGAAGTTTTTAATTAAATAAGTTAACAAAAAATAATCAAAGCATAATAAATTTAATTAGGTAACATTTTCCTGTAATAAGTTTGCATCAGGTGTGTAATGAAGTAGGCCAGGGTAAAACCCATAATCTGAAGTTTTTAGCCTTCATACCTTTACTAATTTAATCTGCACAAGGATTTTTCTTTCTTTTAAAAAATAAAATTAAAATATGTGTCAAACTTACTTCTTTGTCCAAAGGATTATGCAGATTTAGCAGAAAAACAGTAGTTACTGATGAAGACGTGACTAAGAGTCTGACTCTGTGAAGAAACATTTTCCAGCCTTTCCTCCTGTTTCTTTTAGAGCTCCTCACCCAAGTCAGAGCCGTTTTCTCCAACTTGGCAGTGGCCCTTCAGCCTCCATTCATTTGTTTGGCATTGAGCAGAACTGGGAGGGTGGGTGCATTTTTGGTCAAACTGACCAATGTATATGGTATAAAGAGCACCTCCGGAGCCAAGTCTCCATGCTGGTGGCGTGTGCATTTAGCTGGGCTGCTTGCCCAGGCGTGTGAGAGAGAAAAGAAAGATCAGCCTTGGAACTCCTCAGGTGTCCTCTGCAGCTGCCAGCACCTGCCTTTGCTTTCTCTTTCCTGAACTTGCATCCAGAAATATTAAGATTGCTATGCAGTCCCTTGCCTCCTAACCTCTTACACAGCTCAGCCCGGCTGCTTGCACTTTGGCAATGTTCCCATTAAAGCGATTTGGTCCAAAAAGGAGAGCTTTGGTTTTCCTTTATGTCCAGGATATGCAGCTTCCTGACAGTGAGTGGTGGTCTGATTTTCGATGGTGAGACCATAAAGGGATTGTACTAAAAACAATGGGAGAGGACACAGAAAGAGAATCTTTAAACTTATGAATATCGGTTTGTGTTTTTCCCAGGCATCTCTGCAGAGTCACAGAGAACAGCATGAAGTGAGTATGCTGGTACATTAAATTCACTGTTTTGCTTAGGTGATGCATAGAGCCAGAATAATGTTTTGTAATTGCCTTTCACAAGTGCAAATGGCTATGTATTGAAGGCTATGAAAAATAATTACCAGTATTTCTTATCTCTATGAAGCGTTTCCTTTTGATATTTTAATGTAGAGCTGATACAGAGAGGCAAGATTTATGTCAGCAACATCAGTTTACAGTTTGGGGTGGGCTTCTGGGTTTTTCTGGGGAGGCACTCCCATTATTCTATGTACCATCAAACTCTGAAACCAGGGAATAGGACTTTTAGACATTGGTCATTAGATTTATGTGTATGTACAGTTTGGGTTGCAGGGTGAGAAAAAGATGAGGGAAATGAGGGAAAGGCAAGAGATGTGGAGTCAGATTGTGACAATACTGCCTATGGTGACATTGACAGTGCTGTGTCTCTGTCCTCTTCTAGTCAGCTGTCCCGTCATCTGAGGTCACTGCAGTGGTAGCTTAGTATTATGAGAAGCAGAAAAAAGGGTCTGTTGCATTTTAGTACTGGCTCTGCCAATAACTCTTCTGCTTTCTGCAAGATATATGTATTATTTAACCAGGTGAGGCCTGTTGGGAAGATGAAATGTCAACTTACCTAAGATGGTGTGTAACTCCTAAAATTCACCAGAAAGGTCACAGACCTGTGAGGAAGTGGACAGTTCTCTGACTTACAGACTGCAGTTAATTGTCCACCAGGAGACATTATAAAGCATCTCAGTATGTCCAGGTATCCTATCCCTCTCTGTCTCTGCCTTTTTACACTGAAAGAGAAGCAACTGTAATCCTAGAGGAGGGCATAAAGTTTATATAGCAGAAGCACATCTATTTTGCAGAAAATGCCCCACTTAAGTTTTAGGGTTCTACCTGAACTGTTGCCAGACAGCACTCCCTAGACTCAGAGTATTGCACAGAAATCATTGCTATAGTCCTCTGCAAAACGTGAGATGACTTGTAGCGTGCATGGTAGTCTGGTGGTAAAGAGGAACATGCAGGTCCAGAGAGCAAAACTAAGGTGAAAGAAAGGAGTTAATGGGAACACAAGAGCAGGGGAGGGGGAAACTAATGCACAGAAAGAGAGAGGTGGAATTAGTCAAGAAAAGATAGGAATTAAAATACAAAATGTTGGCTGAGAAAAGCAGCTCACTAGTAGTAACTCACTAGGAGGAGAACATAGTATGTTCAAGAAGAGACTCAAGTGGATCTTCCCCAGAAGTTTGGAAATCTCCCATGTGTAGGGCCTTGGGGTGAGTGGAAAGAAACTCTCCCTCTTAAAGTGATAGAAATTAGATGACTGCGGCAGAGAATTTTTTAAATTGTATCTGGAAAAGAAGATATTAGAAATTAAGGTCTTGATGGCAGGGATGCATTTTGTATTTTTGGAATTGTACAATGTGTCACAAGCCGGTTTCATTCCAGGGGAAATGTGACATCTCCCTTGTGAGTGAGGTTTCCAAAGGGCTGAAAAGAGAGGAAACTGTAAAGCAGAAAGAGAAGTTGTCAAATGGAGAAGAAAGGCATCGATTGTGCTATTTAAACTGTATAAATCAGTGGTGGTGTATCCTACCTCTCAGGCCCTTCTGATAGCTTGGTGTGTTTAGGCTGCTAGATCTTTTTTCCATTTTTGGTCCATTTCAGGGCAATAGATTTTTACCTTGACCTGTGAAGCCAGTCATATCCTTTTACATAGCAGTGACTTCTCAGAGAGCAGAAACACAAAACTACACTGTTGCCATGAGGTACCTGCTCTGCTTCACAGCTTTTTAACTCACGAGAATGTGGGCAAGAGGATTTTGCTGGGCTGCTGAAAATATTTGAGCTGCAGTTTTACATATCAAATTCTTACGTCTTCTGCTTCCAGAATCTGAATAGTTTTGAAGGGGAATGTAGAGTTAACATCTGCAATCTAAAATGGTCTTCCTTTTTGGAAAAATACTGTTTCTGGCATTC
>NW_010187552.1:5825-31360 GCF_000695765.1 Mesitornis unicolor | reverse complement strand
ATTCCTGTTCGGGAAAAGGACAAGACATTCTGTATAGGTATGAAAATGTTCAAAGATCTGACAATTAATAGTTATTATTCACTGCTGCTGCTTTGCTTCTAGTACAGTGAACATATTTTTGGAGTAGAATTAAATCCAAGTCTCTCCAGGGGCTATTGGTATTTTGCTAATGCTAAATTAAAGCGTGCCATGTGCTGCGCACTAAGGGTGGTCAGCAGTGGCTTGACAGAATTTAATTGTGTGTGTGGCAGGGGTGCTCCAGGTCACTTCGTGGTAGCTGTGACACAGCCGCAATCTGGTGGGAAAGCAATCTTTCACTGCCCCTCGTGTTTTCGTGAACAGGAAGGACACGTCTCCAGGCTGCTTTCCATTCCGCCTACGGGTGAGGTGGTCCAGCTTCTGGAGTGGACATCCTGCACAGCCAGTTTTTGTTCCTTCTGCTCATCACCTATGCCTTTGCGTTTTCCACTCCCAAGCTGTAAATACTTAAAATGAGAAGTTAATTAGAAACCATGAAACAGAGATGGAAGCTGAGCTACCTTAAAAAATCAGTAAGTGAAGAAGTAGGTCCAGATTGGAGAAGAAGTGAAGTAGTCTTTATAACCTTCAAAATTATCTTACTGTTAAGCTGCTGAAGCACAGGTTTGGAGGTATCAATAGAAAAATTTGGTAGATTCCCTCTCTGGGACATGCTGGTTTATGTTGGAAGTCCTTAAATGGCGTATCATCCTGTACTGCCCCATTTTGAGCACTCAACTTCTTGATACATCTTTGGTATTCTTTTTCTTGATGAGGACCTGACTTTTCTCAGCTGTAGGCTTTGAGCATGTTCACCTTGCCCAGACCGACGCTGCCAGTGCACAGTATGTTGCAGTGTGTCTGGTTTAAAATAAAGTGTTAGTAGGAAGAGAATGACTGAAATTAAACCTGTGAATCTTGCACCTGAGCCAGCAGAGTTGCTGGGTGGGGAAGTTTCCTGAAGAGCTGAGCTGAAGGCCTTATTCCCAGGCTCTTCTTCTTCCCACTCTTTTTTCGTCTCTCACGGAGGGCTAAGCTAGCTCAGGCAACCATACGCTGGCTATGAATAGGGTTCACAGGAGAGTGGTAACTGTGATCTCTGTAGCATGCAGTAACCAAAGGGGTAATTCATGGGATGCAATGCTCAGAGAGGTATAGGTGCAGGTGAAGATTAGGGGGAAAAGTACCCCAGATATGTTCTGCGCCCACAGCTGTCCTTAGTGAAGGATTTGCTGCCTTGAGGCAGGGAAGGAATAAGGAGCAGGAGCTGCAGTTGCAACTCAGTGCAGGTGCTGCAGCTGGTTGGGTGGTGGCAGAGCAGAAGAGTTTGAGAGGAGAGCGAAGTGTCTGAATGTACAGTGGGCTAGCATGATGTTTGGGAGTTATGTGGAATGTTGGCATTTTGTTAATTTATTAAGTAATTTGTGGTGGCAGTAGCTGAATATTGAACAGCTTAAATCTAAGCAACTGGTGTTTCATGCTTTGGTGAAGGGAGAGTGGGTGAGTGAAATAGTAGGGGTAAATTTTGAATAGGAGTGAAACCAATATGTGCAGCTTTCTCTGAACCTGCCCACCTCTTTCTTTGTGTAATATTGAGCAGCCAGGGCTCTGCTACCTCAGCTTATCATCAGTAATCAGGCTATAGATCTCCAGGGACATGTTTTACTTTCAGTTACTTCAGTAGAAATCTAAACTTATTACCTAGGTTATTTGCATTTAGACCAGCAAAACAGCAAACAGAATTTGAGCCTTTTTTGCCAGTTTGGTTAGTGGGAAGTACTGTCATTTTATGAAAGCCTGCTATCTTTGTTTAGTCAAAGAAGCAGCTGCTTGAATACAAAATGAGAGCTTTTACACAGTTGTCTTTTTCCTTCTGTGAGGAAAATTGTACTAATCTTAGTAGGAGTAAAACTAATGGAGTTCACCATAAATTAACTAAAAGTACTTAGTTTATTCAAAATTATATTTTCCTAGTCCATAATATCTATGCCAACCTGCAAGAGCATAGGACACAAGACTTGACCAAGTTAGTTACAGAGGTGTATACTGCTGTAATTGAATTCCTTCGGCTGTTTCAAACATTTTTCAGGAAGACTTCCCCTCTGCCTTGAATTCCATGGAGTTTTTCTTTAAGTGGCCCACTGGATTCCCTATATGCTTTTTAATGCTAGTTTACGTAGGTATGTTTATGAGTTGCCATCCTAGACTGCATTCTCCAGAGGTGTAATTTAGAAACTAGTGTTTCATTCATTACTGTGCTTACCTTGGTCTGAATCTGTGATTTTGTCTGTTGTTCAGTTTGCAGAGTGATGACTCATTCCTTTGCTTCAGTGGATAGCTGCACATGATCTTATCCCATTCCTACATGAGCTTTGGTAGCGAGCTAACAAGGAATGTTTACAGCGTTCAGGGTGAATTGCAATGCCACGGAGAAATTGATGTTACAAAAGAGAAAAGAAAAAAAAGGGTTGCTGTAACTAAACCATTTTTTTTACTAATTTATCTGTTTTATTATGGCTTTTTTTTGCCTCACATTATTTGCAAAAGGTGTAAGAAGATGCTCTCTGTCCCTTTCTAGCATACATGGGAAAAGTCAGAGTGTACAGAAGCAGAGTGGTGCTTCCATTCAGGAGCAGAGTGTAGCAAAACCACGTAAAGAAAAAAGTCCTAATGGGGTGTCCACTGTATTTGCAGGAGTTTTCTGTAGAAGAGCAGGTTCCTCCATGTCCTGTCCCCATATGACTTAGCAGCATCCTGTAGGTGTGAACGCCTGTCTCTGCAGAGCAGGATATGTAGAAGATGAAAAGATGAGTGGTGGAGGGAGGCATGGTGACTAACTCTTTATTACTGGAATTGCACCCTCAGCATGGAGGATGGCATTAAGTATGTCCCAGATAGGCTCCTCATGCTGCATCATTACTGGAGATTAAGCTGTTTTCCCCATGGATCCTGTACTTGGCAGAAAGCTCTACAGGAAGGGGTAGTTTGCCTCCAGATTTAAACATATGCAGAAGTCAGCACTTGCATAATAGATTAGTTCTTTATTACCCACTAGTTTCTTCTGTTCTTTGACATGAGTTTTGGATACAGCACATGTTGATTTTCTTGTCATGCCATGTGGTCCTAACACATGGTGAAGGAAGAACATTCAGATGTGAATTTTATCTCCCAGAATCTGTCAGTTTTCCAATGTCACTTCTTTTATTCCTGGTATCTCTTCTGGTATTTTTAATTTAAAAACAAAACAAAACAAAACAGAATGTTGAGTTTAGATTGTCAACTTAAAACTGGTTGTTGTTCACTACTAAAAGATATCTTAGCGGACTGCAAATGAAAGAATTACCAGAGCATAATTTTACCTTTTTGCATTGGCTTTTTTTTGAGGGGGGTGGGGTGGTGGAAATTGTGTGTAGTAATCTTTTTGTTATGGTGGGTCTATAAAGACCACAAGGTTTAATTTCTCTAGGTAATTCTAACTTGTTCAATTTCAAGTTTTTATCCACTGGTTTTGAATGGTAAGGGGGAATTTGCAGTAAGACTTGTTGTGGAACTTGAAGAGTACTTTTATGCCCAGGGTAAATAATCTCTTTGCTTATTTAGGTAAAGGTCTCAGCTAGCACGCTTGCTGATGGTGGCCTTTTGAACTAACCTGGATTATTGTATTGTGCAACAACCAAGTGATACCAGGCAATATTCTTGTTACCTGCTTATAAGTGATGCTCTGATAATTAAAGGTAGCATAGAGTTTACACTCAACCTGTCCTCCAAATGTTGTGTTCATACACCTTCCCTGCTAGCCACCTGGGACCTGTCTTCACCTAAAAAACACTATTTGTGGCCATTTCAACAGTCTGCATGACCATAGTCCACAAAACCATTTTTCACCTTGGCTGTCAAGCTGTGTTTGCACAAGTAGAAGCTGGGTGGTGAGGCTTAGACTTGGGTTTTCTCTAAGGACAGTTTGTCAGACTCCTTCAGAGCACGGGAAAAACAGCCTTCCATCCCACTGCACGTTGGAGTATCGCTCATAAACACTTCCCTTCTCTGTTTTATTTAATAGTCTGGCTGCTGTTGAGCTTTTGCGACTGTGAAGTCAGTTGGATTCTTGTGTAGCAGATTCTGTGGAAAAATTTTTGGCCAATGGTGACGGAACTGAAAGAGGAATGTGGACTAATTCTGTTTAACAGCTTGTGCAAAATACATGTAGGAGTGTAAGGAAGAAACTGTCACTACTGAATCTCAGAAGAAGTAAATGTAAGAAAAAGGTTTAAAATTTAGGGAGGAAGGAGAAAATGGTGTGCACGGATTGAACGTGAAGCATCAAGTCCTTGTTCAAAAAGGGGAGCTATCTAAATGCTGTTTGGGAAATTTGGGTAGTTTTCAGATATCATATTCCATGTATCTTGCTACTGATTATCAAGTCTGTAGGTTTTTGGTGTGTATCATAGTTTTACCACATGCCATTACAGCTTGCTGACTAAGGCCAGTGAAATTTGTTTCTACTGAGGATAAGTATCCTCAAAGGACATGCACAAAGATTGGCTGATTGTATTCTTCACCTTTTGAAAGTGCTAAAATGTTACAAACAACTTGTAAAAAAGCAAAGAACATTTCATTGGTAGTGTTACATGAACATAAACTTCTTGTGTTATTCTATACGAAGCAGATCAAAAAAAGCATAGGAGTTTACAAGCAACAACTAAAGCAAGGCTTTGAAAAAAAGCCCATGGATTTGACTTACATCAATATAGCAAAATATCTGCTTAAAAGAGTGTGACTTCCATTTGGTGTTGTAAGGGAAAATACTTTTACACTTCATTTCTTCTCTTTACCATAACGTTGAATCTTGCTTACTTAATGTAGTCATGCATGATTACACTGTATTAAGTAGTATTTTTATGACTTATCTGTACATTCAAATTTTTTATGCATGGCACTATGAATTAAAAAATGCTACTTGAAAAAATGGTTTCAGATGAGATTAAAAGATCAAAGTAACTCATTATTGATTTCTTTACATAGATATTCTAATTACATTTTCTTCCTGTAACGTATGTACATATATCCCCTCTGGTTTTGCAGATATTTTTTTCAGCTTGGCTGTCTCTGGTTTTCTGATATTATTTCCTCTGGGGTTCTTTTTCAAATTTTTTTTGTCTATGCTATTTTTTTGTATATCAAATTAAATGAAATTAAGATAGCACAAATGAAATAAACAGAGAAATAGGTTAAGATGTAAAGCCATAGAAAACTTGTCTAGGAAGTAGCTTTTTAAGTGGGTTTAATCCAGATGGTCAAATTAGTAAGGCTAACCAGAAAAGAATGGATGTTTTTGTGGAGAAGGATGAAAGACATATTAAGAGGAAGTTGTAAAACCCCATGGGGAAATATACAATTACTTTTAAAACAGTCTAGCTTTTTGAACAGAAAAAAACCTAAAAAAATAAATTAAAAGAATGAATGCTTCCTTGCCATCAGCCCTTTCCCACCGTAAGTAATTAAGCAGCAGTAAGTAGTGGTTGCCAGTGCTCAGAGATAGCAACTGTGGACAAGTATGTGGTGGTCTGCCTGTTTTCAGACTTGGTGCCTAAGGGAGCTTCTCTTGAGTGTAAACCAGAAGTAGAAATTAAACTTGTTGCATTAAAATGTAAAAACAGATTGTTTAAGGCATTTAAAATGATTTTTTCTGCAATCAGTGCTATCAGTCCTTGAATTTTAAAGCTACTCATTACTGTGAACTTGAAAATTGAGATGGTGCTTCTTTTTCAAGGCATGAACTACCTGATCCCATAATGAAGCACCTTTGCTTATGCATGGAGGTTATCTCCTCAGTGCCCTCTGTGGCTTTGGAAAAAAGCTGGTCAGCAGTAGTGCGCCCTTTCTCACCTGCAGATTATCTGGACCAGTAGAAGTGTGGAGCAGAAGAAGTACACCTTGCTTCTCCAACGTCTTGTATCACTTGAACTTTTTGTTAAGCATCTGGTCTGGCTCTGGGAGCCCCTGGGATTGCTAGGTTAAGCAAATAGAAAGTTTGACTGATACCCAGAGGTGAAAATAGTTGTGCTGGCTCTGATGGAAGATAGCAAGAGAAAGCCACAGAGGATCCTTGAGTGAATGCAATCGCAAGATTGCCAGCAGACCCAGGGTCTCTCAGTTTGGCAAGCTGGGGATCTAGAAGATAAAAGCTGTTCTTCCCTTTAAGGCTACAAAACCCAGTAGGAGGCTTCAGGGAAAACCTTCAGGGCATGTTTCTACAGAGTTCTTCTTTTCCCTTGGTGTACATCACATCCCTGTAGAGGGGAAAGCTTGTTCTACCATGGCTCAGTTCAGCCTCTCCTAGAATCATTGGGAATGTTTACAATATACTTCAGTAGGGACAAAGTTCAGTGACTTTGTTGTTTTGGTTTTTTTAGCCTTCTAGCTACACTTTACAGGATTTTGTTCTGTTATTTGGGTGCAGAAAAGAGAACGAAAATTTGTCCCTGCTTGCTGGCCATCTTGAGTGTCATTCTGGTACCCAAAGGTATTTATAAAAGGCTTAAACCTTTTTTTTCCTCTCTCTTATTTTTAAGGGCAATGTTCTTAAAAGAGCTTGTATTAAAGTAGGCACCCAAATTAGTGCTTAATGCATTGAAATCAGTTAATCACTTCATTGGTTCATTAGGTACTTACTAAATGTATTTACCAAATGTTTGACCATGTGTGACTTGCTGTCATTTAAAAATATTCTCCTTTCAGGAGTTTCCAAATAAGTTTGTGCATATTTACTGAGAATATCGTCATGCTGTCAATTCAGTAATTCAATTTGTTGTATTGTTTCAGTTCAGTTGCATAAATGAATAAATATTTGCAGTTTTGGTCCTTTGCTTTTAGATGTTGGTATGAGTTAAAAACAGAAGGGCACTACTTTGATTTAGAGTATAATGTCACAGAGTAATACAGTAATTGTGTTTCTTCAATGTTTGTTTGCTAATATAACCATTTCTGAGGAAGCACTGTTGTTGTGGAAACCAGCTTAAGTGATGTTTTACACTATGTTCTTTACAATTAGTATTTTAAAAATAGAACATCTGTAATTGAACTTGTTCACCCACCCTAGTCACAGTAGAAACTGTAGTCAATGGTAAAATGTTTCATAAACCCTATCTAAATGATAGAAAACATGTAGAACCAAATTCTGGTTTGGTGGTATGTGTTTGTAACTCCCTGTTGCAAGTGAAGCACCCATGAAGTGCATTTCTTCTTTACAGACAATGCAGATTGTAAAACCATGTGTAACATAAAGAAGGAATAAAAATGTGTTTCAGTAGAACTTAACTGTTGTGCTGCAAGGCCTGGATTTATCTCAGTCTTAAGTTATACAGCTTTCAGGTATTTTTTCTCTGTTCTTTCAGATGTTTTGTTTAAGCTGCTTGGAAGTAATCACAGAATGGCTGAGGCTGAAAGGCACCTCTGGAAGTGGTGTAGTTCAAGCTCCTGCTCAAAGCAGAGTCACGTGGAGCAGGTTGCTCAGGGCCTTGTCCAGCAGGCTTCTGGGTGTCCTTGAGGATGGAGACACCATGGCCTCTCTGAGTAACCTGTTCCAGGTTTGACCATCTTCACAGTGGGGGTGGGGGGGGGAAGTTAATTTTCTTACTTTCAGATTGAATTCCCTGTATTTCAATTTCTGCCCATTGCTTCTTGTCCTTTTGCTGGGCACCACTGAGAAGAGTCTGGCTGTGTCTTCATTATTCCCTCCCATCGGTTATTTATACACGTTGGTGAGATTCCCTTGAGCCTTCTCCAGGCTGAACAGTCCCCCCTCTCAGCCTCTCCTCACACATCAGATCCTCCAGTTCCTTAATGACCTTTGTGGCCCTTTGCTGGGCTTGTTCCAGTCCATGTTTCTTATGTACCAGGAAGCCCAGAACTGGACCCAGCTGTGTAGATGTGTCTCACCAGTGCTGAAGTAGTGGGGGGGGGAATCACCTCCCTTAACCTGCTGGCAGTGTTCTTTCTAATGCAGCCTACAATGCTGTTATCTACCCTTGCTACAAGGGCGCATTTCTGGCTTATGTTCAACTTGGTGTCTGCCAGGATCCATAGGTCCTTCTCTGCAAGGCTGCTTTCCAGTTGGTCATCCCATTTCTCCAGCCTGTCCAGGTCCCTCTGGATGGCAGCACACCCACCTGGTTGTATCAACTGCTCCTCCCAGTTTTGTATTATCAGCCAATTTGCTGAAGACTCTATCCCATCGTCTGGACTTTGGATCCACACAATTTGCATCATGTGGACTTTGTGCTGCTGTCCACAGCCTTTTAAGGTGAGCAGTTCAACTGGTTTTCTGTCCGCCGCACCATTCACTTATTTAGTCTGTACTTCATCAGTCTGTCAATAAGGATGTTATGGGAGACAGTGTCAAAAGCTTTGCTGAAGTTAAGATAAATAACATCCGCTTCTCTCTTATTTCAATGAGATGAGCCAGGCATCTCATTGCAGAAAGCTATCAGGTTGGTCAGATGTGATTTCTGCCTTCATAAATCCATGCTGACTACTCCCAGTCACCTTGTTTTACTCCATATGTTAAGGAAATTGTTCCCAGATTTACTTGCTCATCATCACCGCAGGATTGGAGGTGAGATTGACCTGCCTTAGTTTACTGGATCCTCCTTCTTGAAAATTGGGCTTGTGCTTTCTTGCAGTAGTCGAGTCTTCGTCGCTCCAGACTTTTGCACTGTTTGCAGGAGCCTGGGATTTCTGAGAATAGAATATTGAGGGAAGAAATATCTTTTAAATTGACTGCCTTTTTTTCCTGGCAATAGTCTGTCCCTCTAGCTATCAGAGATATCTTAATGTGCTTTAAGTGCAAACCAGTTCACTGCAGAATGTGAGTATTAAATACTTTTAAAGTCTGTTGATAGACTTGTATTTAAAGCTAAACTATTAATGTCTTTCCATGATTACGCTGAAAAATTCTAATGCACAAAGGAGTATGAAACTACCAAAAATGTGGGAGTTTTTCCTGTGTGCTTCTCTCCTGTGTTGGCCTGGCTGAGTGCTGGCTGTGCAGAGATGTGTAACGGGAGTGACTACAGGCAGCGCAGGGATGTCAGGGGTGGTTTTCATGTGTCAGAACAACAAGGTGGATTAGTCTGCAGTCACGTTCATGTTGCCATCAAGAGCTGTCATCTGTGCCTGAGCAAGGTTGTTTTAAGCTTGCATGGGTGTAGCAGTCCCAATCTACAAGAATTTCTGTGCAGCTGTCAAATAGGGAAAAGGAGGGAAGAAAAAAATGTGAAGATGCTGCTTCCAGCTCATCAGGAACCTGACAGCTCCTGAGCTCAACCGGACCAGGGCGCTGGAAGCCGCTGCCTTGCAGGATATGGATGAGACCATTGGTGGGAGGAAGGAAGCTCCAAGCCCAGCAGCAGCCTGGGAAACTCACCGTTTAGGGGCATGCAAAGTACATATTGTCCTGTACCTGCTGAGCATGTGCCACCAGTGAGGAGCACAGATTAGTCAGCCTTGCCCTCCAAAGAGAAGCTGGACATCCCCACTGAGTGGAGTCATAGCTGAGGAGCCACCGATCTTTGGCAGTGTTCATCTTCTCTTCCAGCACGGCTCCACCAGCTTTTAAGTTGATAATAACTTTTAAAAAGCCTCTTGGATTCTTTGTGTTTTTTAAACAGCCAGCAGCTCTCAAGGGGTTGCAGAGCAGTGAGGATTCAACCTAGCATCATGTGAAGGTCTGCCAGGGTCGCTCCTCATTCTGCATGCAAGCAAGAATGGCTCTGGGTAGGAAACCTAGCACTGCCTTAAAACTAGTGGAAGTCTGTGGATGTTGCAGTAATTATTGTAGCTGTGACGTCTTTTGGGCTGCTTTCTGCTGGGACTGTTGCACAAAAAAGGTCATTTATTTTCCTCAGTGCATCTTCTGTTGTTAATGCACCTTATTAAGTCAGGGTTGCAGTGTGCGTGTCTTGTTCATGGTAGACCATTCATAACATACCCCGTATTAGGTGTCTTATAAACACATCGTATAATCTCACCACAACTACTTGAGGTTCTGCTTCAGGTTATTACTAAGAAGGTCTAAGCATAAGCCCAGCAAAGCAGAATTCAGTGGGACCACTTTGTTCACCTGTTCGCAAGGGGCTGTAACCATTAGTGGACTGAAGAAGCACCTTCTCTGCCTTTTGAAGAGAGTTGATTAAAAGCTCCAGGTGGAAGAACTGCTGGAGAAAAAAATACCATCTATTTAGTAAGACAGAAAAATGCCAGTCTTATCTAAATTTTGTATTTTGATTGAAATTTTTCATATTGTACAATACTTTATACAAATTGTTTTTTCAGGGGTTGTAAAAGGTTTTTTTTTAAGTTTTAAAAAAGTTGTATTTTATAAAAATTACTTTCATAAAATTCAATACGAAAACATGTATGTTCCAATAACATTAAAAATTCATTTAAGTGTCAATAACACCTTTGATACAAATGCTATGAAAAATGCAGCAGAAATAATGAAAAAATGCCACTGTAAAGGGAAAGATGTGAAATTTTTTTTTTCTCTTTTTCTCTTCATCTACCATCAAGCTTTGATGAGTATTTTAATGATTAAAGGTAGGATGTGGAATTTTGCCTGAGGAATACTTTAATAACTTTAAATAAAATAATTATTAGCAGGTTATAAATAGAATATTTTTTCTCTCAGCTTACTACTAACATTGATTCTAAGAGAAGGCTAGTATTTCTTTTGTTATAAATAAACAATTGCCGTATTAAGGCAGCTGTTAAAATCATTGATGGGAAACTAATCACTCATTCTTAGTGAAGTTGTTTGTGCAACTGTAAAAGTAACTTCATAATACAAAATGATGGTCTGGTGGGTTATTATTGTAGATTAAGTTTTAAGGCACCTCCAGGGCTGATGGTTGACTTGCCTACTTCTCCCTGTTTGCAGAGATGTTCACATCTGCCAAAGTACATTTCAGTGCTGCTGCAGTCCTGTTGATGAGGGCACGTGTCCAAAATGTTTGCAGTGTAGAGGGACTATCAATGCCACAGCCGTGAGTGTCTCCATTCTGTGTTCATGGTGCTCTTGATCACAGAGCACCATGAAAGCCCTGGTGGTGCAGTAACACATGGCTATTGCAATGTGAAGGCTGACTGCTTTCAAACCCAGGTCATCTGTCATGAATTGGCTTGATAATTGGTTGGCAGCACTCTATTGACTGAGGTTTAATACTGTGTTTAATTCCTCAGGCTAGCAGAGGTTGTAAGGTTTGAAATGTAGGCTTGCAAGGATGGGCTTCTTCTTGTAGCTGGAAGAGATGGAAATTTTGACATTTTCAGGAAGCATCCTTTTGGGATGAAGGCAAACTTTCCCTGGGCCAGAATGAGTGGCACCAAAAGTGTGCATGGCACCACTGAGTTGCAAAAGCTCAGTCTGTTTTATGTTGCGTGAGCTAGTCTGTGATCCTCACTGCTGGGTAAGGAGTGTCAGGCTGGAACTGGAGAGTACCTTTGCCTGACTGAAAGCAAGAAAAGTCAGGAGTGTAGAAAGTGCTCAGATGTGAAACAGTTATGAAGATGGGACCAGCATTGCTGCAGCACTGTGGCTCTGCATCTATGGCAACTAAGGAAAGGAGAATGAGTAACATAATGTCTTCTGTGATGGGGAGCATGAGGGAAAAGAGATTTGAAAATGCCACTCTCAAGCGATACGGTTTGTTTTACTCTTTATTTTGCCTTTCTTCATAGTATGTAGGCTGGGACTTGATAATGGTGTTGCATTTGGACTTCTTTGGGTGTCCTGGACTGTTGACTTATATTCAGATGTGGGATTTGAATGCATAGAAGAGGTAAAGGTGACTTTGAAATACATTGAAATACATTGATTCTTAAAAAGATAGAAAGGAGGGGGGTCAGTTAGCAGGGTGGTTTTCATTACTCACTCCTGCAGTGAAGATCTGTAAATACGGGGTAAGCCTATACTACTGTATGGGTTGATGACTGTATCAGTGCGTATCTCTCTGCTGTATTAGTCAATGAGAAGCTGATGCTGCTGATGGTGGGCTGCTTCATGGATTGTCATGTAACTTCCAGAAAGATGGTATGATTTATAGAACTTGTTCATGCTTGGCACTTCACTGGGCTCCAGGTTGTAAGGAATTCACTCATCAGCTCGTAAGCCGATGTGGTCTCTCACGTGAAACTGCCACGTCTGGCTTACTCCCTTCACGGTGAGAGCACAGGTGTGACAGCACTTTTTGGTTCTCCTTCTTCGCTATTCCTGATTCCACAGGCTTTCCTGACAGCCTTGAATGTTCCTGTAGGTATCACCACTCTTCTAGCCTGTGTCTTTTTGTCCCTGAATTAGTAGTCCTGCCAGTGAGATTAAGACTTTCTTTGTAGCTGGTCCATACCTATAAAGAGCCACTAAATCCTAATGTTTGTTGTTGACAGACATAAAAAAAGCAGATGAGTGGCTTTAGATTTATGTGTGTTGTTTGCAGCAAATGAAAAAACAAAACAAAACACACACAATAAAAGAGGCAAGTGAAGAAAAAAACAAACAGGTAAAAATATGTCTTAGTTTCAAAAGAATGTTCATTATTTATTTTTTCTGCTCTTACATTTCGTTGCTTCTCTACTTTTTTTGGAAGGGTTTGTTTCAGGAGGGGAAGTGGAAGTCTCATTTTACCTAC
Organism: Mesitornis unicolor; assembly: GCF_000695765.1. Taxonomy (NCBI): domain Eukaryota; kingdom Metazoa; phylum Chordata; class Aves; order Mesitornithiformes; family Mesitornithidae; genus Mesitornis; species Mesitornis unicolor. Next base: position 18,659 of record NW_010187552.1, on the reverse strand, counting down.
CACCACCTAGACCATTTGTGGGAAGTGTATGGACACAAGTGGTACATACTGGCAGGCAAGACTGCCATCATAGCCGCTCAGCACACCTCACCAAGAGGAGCTGTTGTTTCAGGAACTGGAGAAGAAGAAGGGGAGAAGAAAGGTGTATGTGTGCCATGTGTTAGGGAAAAATTCCCTTTGCTCTGCTGTGACTGTTCTACATCTTACTAGAAATGAGTGGGTTAGAGACTGGGCAGGGATTGCAGGTTACGTGGCAGGACTTGGCAGACCAAAGAAAACCTGAGGTCACTTGAGCTTTTGTACCGAGTGAAAAAAAAAATCAGCTTTATGGCTCTCCTGGAATCAGACTGAAATGAGAGTGGTAGTAAACAACTTCTGTGCTAATAGCAGGGTGCCTTAGGGTGCAGGTGGTTTGGAACAGAAGTGAGTGCCTTTAAGCATTGTTTTATGGTGTTGTGCATTTCAGGCTGAAAAATGGCCACAAGCTTTATTACTTTAATATTAACGCTTTTTCATTATTCTCTCTCTCCCTACCTCCCCCCTGCAAACTGCTGCATTCATCCTTTATAAAGTGGCTTTCTTTTTTCCCATCACCTGCTGTTTTTCGCAGTGTGAGGAGGGAGAGGCAGGTGGGTGGCAGGAGGGACAGTTGAGGACGGTAGTGGCACTGCATGTGTTGCCAAGCAAAGCCAAAGCCCAAGCTGCTGCCGGGTAACCTGTTGAGGTAACTCACAAAGCCCTCAATGATAAAAGCATCCCTCCTGCTGCAGCTGCTGCTTTCTAGTGACCTGCAATGGGACTGCACCTCTCATGGGAGCTTCTCCCGTTAGGGTTTTCCATCTTCCCTCCAGCTCCTTGATGGCAGGGGCTTTGCAGCACAGGTGTTGGTATCCATCCCTTCCTGGGACTTGTGATCAGGTATTTCCACCACGTTTGCCACTGAGGGCTGTGTGCCAGGATGGTTTAAAATTGGAAAACAAGTAGTAGTGATTCACAGGAGCGAAATTGCCCTGTTCCCCCCTGCAATTTGGAAAAATGGCCTAAACACATTTTTTTTTTTTTCAAAATCCGATTCTTATCTTCTCTTTCCCATTCTACATATGTCAAGTTAAGTTTATCTCAGTGCCAGTACCAACTGTAGCCAGAGTTAAATTAGCCCTCCTGTTAGCTCTGCTTGGTTTTCACTTCTCAACAAGCCTTAGTAAAATAAATCGTGTCCCACGTGTCTTTAAATTTCATTATCATGACCTAACTTAATTTGCTATAAATTATTTCTACCTTAGCTTCTTCGGCTGTGAACTTGCAGCCTCCAGTGTCTTGCTCATTGGATCATTGCCCAGCTAATCAAGATTTTTTTTTTTCTTCCCCTCTCCTGCCTTCTGTGTCAGGTAGCTCCGCCAAAGTCAACTTGGCTGTATAACCTCTGTGGGGACACACAAAAAGCTGATGTATTCTTGTCTTTAAAATACGAGTTTTATTGAACTGAGTTTCAGTCTCTTCCTGTTGTGCTGCTAATAAAGACCTCTTTTCCCTTTGAATAAATGTGACCTCAATGATTTGTTCTCATCTTGTAGGCAGCCATTGCAACGCTTTCTTTTGGCTCTTCCTTTCTTTTCTTTTCTCCTTGGGAAGAATGACTGACTGACTGGAAAATCTCTGCTCACTCTGTATTGAGCAGCTGTGCCTGGCTTTTGTTTTTTTCTAGCATAGCTAGATTTCATGTCTGATAAACACTGGTGTTTATTTCCACTGAGAAATGCCTGTCCTTTTTTCTTTTTTATTTTTAGAGCTTTTCCTGTTATTTTGCAATTGTTGATAAACAACTTTTCTTTCAGCCCCCTGAACACTGAAGACTCGCCTCTCACCAAGCTGCTGAGTTGCAACGAGGCTAAATATTTTTGCTGAGTAAGGGTCAGAGAACCCTTTAATTATTTCAACCTCCTACATCAAGTTGTAATAACAACTTGCTATGATCATATGTCCTCAGAAGAGAAACTTACACAGCGAGCTTTTTATGACTTTGGAAAAATACTGCATGGTTTATAAAAAAATAAAAATAAAAGAGTTTTACCTGACTTCCTGGGAAGTCTTGGGAATGCTCCAGAACAGTCATTTTGAAATGAAAACATGCTGATTGTTGCTTAGGTGGAACATGTGTAATTTGCAGAGTCCTTTAATGGTAGCTGAGGGCCTGATGTAACTCACCAGCACATTAAAGAGTAGCCAGTTTTTCTAACTTTCATTTGGAGCCAAGCAGATGTCTGCTGGAGTAGTTTAACTGCTCTGGTGGATGTTGACAGAGTTGAATTTTGTGGGTGCATTCAGGCTCTGCTGAGGGCATCCTTTTACCTCCTGGTACGGGATGGTACAGGAACAGTGGGTACAAAAGGTACTGCCGTGGGCACGCAGCAGTCTCCTCAGTTCTGACATGCTTCAGTCTGACCTAAATTATGGGGCTCCATATGAGGTTTACTGGTAAAATGACACGTCATGCAATAGGCAGGGGGTCAAATTAGATGATCTAATGGCTCCATCTGGCCTTAAACTCTTAATTGGGGAAATGCTGCCAGCACAAGATGGCATTGAAGCTTTCTTCTGCTAGACTTCGCTTGGGAGATCCTCAACTGAAGCAGAGCTGCAGAGATTGTACCTGAGCCCTTCTCTTCCTTGGCCTCTAATGCGGGTAGCAGCCAGCAGAGCTAAAAACGAGTCCTGTTGGGAACCTGCTAATCATGCTTTTGTGGAAGTACAAAAGCCCTGTGTCTAACTCTGGCAGCCTGTCATACGTTTAGCTTTTAGAGCTATAATTATACCTAAATATAGAAATAAAATCTATTATTAGCCCAATACTATAGCATTCATTGAAAGAAAAAAGATAAGTTTCTCTGGCAAGCTGATGAAAAAGAAATTACAGTTATTTGAAGCTGCTCGTGGATTAAAATATTAAAAGTGGGGATGTGGTTTTAGTGGTGGGTGGTTTGATACAGTAGAGGTTTATGATACCTTTGCTTGATACCTTTGATGCAGAAATAAGAAGATCTGTGTGGTGGTGTAGGTGTGCTCTTTGCTCTCTCAGCTATGCAGGTGGCAGTGTGAAGGTTTAATAACCATTGACACAGCAAAACCAGCATCACTGTTCAAATGGTTTCTTTGGCAAGCCCAAATGGCTTCTAATTAACTCAGTGTGTCACTTGATTCCATAAGGTCACTTGAATGTCTTGCTAAAGCCGTCTGATTGCTTATTGATCTCATAATTATTCCATACTTGCTGTCTCTTTTGCCATTTTCTGAAATGCGTTGTTATGTCACAGTTTTCATTTCTTCAACAGAAGGTTGTGATTTTGGGCTGTTGAGCATTCACTTTTAAGTTTAGAGCTTTTAATTGGGAATTTCAAACATAATTGGTTTCCTTTATATACAAATGTTACACATTTCATTTTTCTTGCATTTTTCTAAATCAGATACTCCTGTATGCCTTTTAAAGGTCCTGTTATTGTACAACTAGTATATTTAAAAGCACAAGAAGCTGAATTAATAACTGCTGAGGCACTCTATTCTAAAGTGCTGTACCTTGTTGCTAATTTAGCTTGTGCTTTTTTCTTTCAGATTTTTTCATACAGACTAATTGCTCTGGAATTACATTCTTTTTCTTTGTGGTCTCATCTTACAGAAATTAATCAGATTGTTTCATTTCAGTAGTAGCTTCTACTGCCCTGGCTTCTTTCCTTGCAAATTCCTGGGATCATAGATGATTGCTCTGTTTTTGTCACTGGGCAGTTGTGCATGAAGAGTCTTGGTTTCCTGTGGTTTAGCACAACAGTGTAATCTAGATCCCAATTAAAAGCAAGAGTGTGTGAAACTGGATGCTAAACTTCATCTCTGCCTCTTCTCACATCCATATTTCCTTTTGAGGCATCTAACCCAAGAGATGGGCTCACCTGCCGTGACCCATCATGGTTCCTGTGAACTTTCTCTATGGCAGAGGCTCAACTGGAAGAAGCAACTTTCAGTCAAGCTCTGCTTCATTCTTCTCCTCCCTTCCCTGTCTTCCTTTGGACTCTGTAACACATCTTATTTCTTCTAGGACTCCCCAGAGCCTGGGTATCTGCTGCCAGCAGCTGCCTTGCTGGCTGTTTCATGCGACTGTTGTCAACTTTACAAAGCCACTAGCATGTTCCTTGCTGAACGGTCCCTTCAGGTTTGCATGCTTATTTCTGCCTTGCTGACTTTATTATCAGCACAGCTTCCCCAGCCTAATTACAACTTCTCTCTTCCCACTGCCTACTAAGTTGCAGAAATACTTGGATGAATCTCAAATGAGCCTGAAGATAGCAGTATGCAGAATGAAATAAACACCCTTAAAAGTTGAAGAAAGGCCTCTGGATGGTCTGAATCTTGCCTATCTTTGCAAGGCAGTACCTTGAAGGCAGTACCTTAAAGGCCTGTTAGTTTCTGATAACGGTTTTTGTTAGATTTACACTTTGCAAAAAAAGAATGAGATTTTCAGTTGGACAAGGACACCATCTGCAGTCACCAGGTGCAGTTATCAAGATTAAATTGCAAGACTTGTCACTGATTATGCTGGTAATCATTGAGGTGATCAGTGTAATTATCTTGAGATCAAGAAGACAGTTTCTCTGATATGGTGCTGGAGAATTAAGTTGAAGGAGCATCCATCATTAGCTACTGGTTAGAGTTAGGGTATGGCTCCAACCAAGCCCTTTTCTTCTTCACGTTGATCACATAATTTTATAATACGAGAGAAAAATAGATCAGAAAACAGTGTGAAATTGATCTTTTATGTTGAAAACATTTTCCATTGGATTCTATCAGATTTATTGAAAATGTACTGCATTGCCTAGTCGTGAAAGGCTCCTAGGCATTCAGTTCATAACCAGACTCTAGAACAGACTTCAGTCTGGGTCTCTTTACCCAGAGAAGACAAAGTTTTTCCACTTCAGGTTATTTTAAGCTTTCAGAGTATATATATTTTTTTTTCTAGTATAGATCATACGGAGGATTGACTCAGCTGCTGCTGGAAAGGATTTTCTTGCCAAACAGAATGGTTGTTGCTGTTGTTTCAGAGAATGTGACTGAGATGTGGTAGAATATAATCCAAAACTCTAAAAATGTTTTTTACTCTAATGCACAGTAATAATTAATCTAGAAACAAATAATATGTCTTTGGAGAACTTTTCACAGTCAATCACTTGTCTGTGGTGGAGCATTTCCCTTTAGTGTCTGTAATGTCGTTCTTCATGTTCTCAGCTGTTCTCAGTGGTAAAAAATCCATTTTGCAGATTTGTTTGCTGAGCAGTAACTGGCGTATCTTGAGCCTTTGTTCTTTCTTCCACAGATTGTGAAGCCAATTTCTGGCAAATATAATGATAAATGATGTTTGAGGGATGATGGTATTTCTCTTACACCTTATGCCTTTAGTTTTTAACTTACTCCATGTTGCCACTACATATACACTGTAAGCATATTTAATGTTTTCTTTTCTTTTTCAAATGGCTTAGATATGCGTACAAAATGTTGTTGATATTTCCTGGCAGGGTATATTGCTCAGAGAAGGGATGAGAGCCTTTTGTAATTTTAGTCATACAGAAAGGATGCAGAAGATAGGTAACTGGGAAAAGTAGGCAGCACTGAACATCTTCTAAAGAGCAAGTGATGGTGACAATGGAAGAATAAAACCATGTTCAGTCTTTGTTAGAGTTTGAAACAAAGAGGTCTAAGAGCATCTCTGACAGCTATTCCTTTAATTTCCATCAAGCATATAAAATTCCTTTCCAAGAAATGTGTTGCCACAGAAAACTTCCAAGAGCAAAGCATCACTGGAAAGATAGGAGATAATTGGTAATATTTTTCTGTCATTGATCAGTTACTGTATCTGCTAAGCTTCACACATTTTCCTGTCAGCTGAGAATTATAAAATAATTCCTGACTTGAGATGAAAAGGGAGAAAAGTCAAACACATTTTTTAACGTGAACCCAACCCATCAGTCTAAATGTGCTGATTCATTTGCCCACACAGTATAATTAAGCAAGCTGTTAATCTGTAATAAGGAGTGATACATTCAGTGGTCTCACAATCAGAAAGTAATTATAGCTTGAAATGTTCATTTGGCTCTCTCCAACCATTTTATTACTCCATGACTGTAAAGAGAGAGGATTCGTAGCTTAAGATCTGTAAAATTTTACCTGCACAGCTTGCTTCTGCAACTGGAAGTGATTTCCCATGAGCAGTTGGTAGAAGGATACCTATACTGGAAGCTTTTTGGGAACAAAATGCCGGCAAGCATTCTGAGTCCTGTTCTTAGGGAAGAATTTTATAGTTTGAGTACATTTGGAGTTTCATTAGATAATGAATCCATTATGTAATTGGAGTTCAGGCTCACACTGATTAATCACGGCATTTCAATTATTCATTGATTCAGTGATCTTTTTCACCCCTTTTTCCCCCACTTCATTTGCTGTTGGCTTCTATTAATTTATCTTCTTACTGCTTTAGGATTTCATCTTGCCATGTTCTGAGATCCTGAAAATCTTCCACTGCTGGAGACTTTTCATCTGGAAATTTGAATCACCTGGCACCTTGGAAGAAGCACTTGGCACCTCTCTGGTTTGGTGCTTCATAGCATTTTAACTGCCAACCTTCAAGATAGCTATGCTGAGGAGCGGCCAGGCAGATGTACTGCATTTGAGGAGCACCAGGGAGAGATGTATGAAAGACAGAGGTTGTCCTGAGACTCGAGACCAGATTCTTGTTTCGTCTGCTAAACTGAATTTCCTGGTGGTGTCCCGGAGCCACAGAGAGGGTCGAGTTGCCCAGCTCGGAGTCTGCCTGTGCATATCTTCTATGTTTTGATTATTCATAAATATGCTAACTGCAGTTGTATGGCAAATAGTTGAGTAGTGATGACAAATCTCTGGTTAAGGTAAAATTGTCCTGTCCCCAGCCCTTCAGCAAACTGCTCTTTTTGGGTGGGCTAAAAACCTGTGAATTTTAGCCTTTAGTCTCCTGGTTATGGCTGTCTTGTCAATATTAATTACAAGGTAATATTTTTAGAGATAAACTAGTGTATGGCATTTTATGAAAATGGCAAAAAAAAGGAGTACAAAGACATAAACCAGAGCTCTTTTCTTAACATGAACCAGCAGTGTGCCCAATGGCATCTTGGCCTGTATTAAAAACATTGTGACCAGCAGGTCCAGGGAGGTGATTATCCCCCTGTACTTGGCACTGGTGAGGCCGCACCTCGAGTACTGTGTTCAGTTCTGGGCCCCTCACTATAAGAAGGATGTTGAGATTCTGGAGTGTGTTCAGAGAAGAGCCACAAGGATGGCTGTGTGTAAGTCTAGGAGTCTTAAGTTGGCATGGACCTGTGTGATCCTGTTCTACAGACTTCATTTGTGGCCCTCATTTCTATAATTTAGGGCAGGAATCATGCCATAGACATTAATATTAAGTACATTGGGTCATGGTTTTGTCTTTATCATGTGAGATCTTGCTTGATGAATAACCATCAGGAAAAGCTTGATGTTCTTTGACTCTACTAAACAGAACTGTTTGGGAATTCACGTGAAAATGTCTGAGAATCCAGGTGAAATTCCAAGTAAAAGCACTGTGATATTGGAGAACTAGAAACAAAGATCTTTGGCTGTCACAGTTGATTTTTGTAGTGCTAGAAAGTAATCTTTGAAGGACCCTACTGAAATCTAGATACACAATGTATGGAAAAGAGATCTGATGAACAAGCAGGGAGTAAATCCCACCTGGAAGGGGTTGTGTGTGTTTAAATTACTCTAGGCAGAATATTTCTTAGGGCTGATTTTAGTCTTTTCTTTTGAGTCTTTTGAGAGCAGTGGCTGGTATTCAAGTGTAAGGGACTGGCAGCTGCTCCATTCTCAGTTTCTTATGGGGGCAGAGACTGTGTGGAGGTCCAGTGGGGAACTACTCAAACATGTGTGACTGCTTGGGTGTTTAATGTCTTAAACAACAAAAAATCTCAGTCTATGTCATTTTATGCTGTCCTGTGTGAGGGTTATAGGATTTCCTATCCTGCACCTGAAGACACAACAGCATAAATTAATATTGCAGGTAGTCTTGTAATGGACTTTCTGTGTGACTTGGCTAAGTCTGCAGGCCCTTTCTTCCAGGTGGGTAGTTGGAGGCATTAATGCTTCTTTATATCACTCATTTCTTGTGGGGAGGAGTTAGTAATCAGATAGCTAATTTAGTAGTATTGCATTCAGGTGCTAAGATACAGTCTCTGCACCTTGCTTGCAAGTACCTGACACCTAAAGTTCAGTAGAAATCTCACTGTGTATTAAAAGCAAATGTGCTTTCCTTAAGGATTTCAGGATTTGTACATTTTCCCATGCTATTGGATGTTTGTACTGAGTGAATGGTCTTGGGGGAGCATGAGAAGAGGAAAGCTAGAAAACCAGTTTAAATTGCAAGACTGTAAAGAATTCCTTAGTGCGATCTTCCCTCTGTAGTTTTAGTGCCCTGCAATATTTACCTTGTGCGTTAGGTTTTCTATGTTCGTACTTGTATTTTAGAAATGTGCATAAAAAATCCTTCCATACCATGCTGTTACCTATGCCTGTAGTATTGTAATTTTCCTGTGCCTTCATTTACTTTTTATTTTTCATTTTATCTTTATTTACAGATTTCTAATTAATTCATGTATTTATTTCAATTCTGTATCTTCCATCCCTTTCTGTGGTTTTGTCAGGTATATATCTCTTATCTTTTTTCCAACTTTGTTACCTTCCTCTTTATTTGTTGTGTTCCAAGCAGAGAAAATTAGAAAGATGCTCAAGAAACCAAGAACTTTCCTTCTGGCATTACATATGTGTGGATCCTAGTTCTCTTTTTCGCTTGCTGCAGTCACTAGGATGCCTGTGAGTCAAGAAAGTTCTTACTGTAAGTTTGCTAGTGAGACCCAAACCTCAGATATACCTTGTATCAGATATTCTGATTACGGAAGTAAACAAAGCTTGGCTTCTCCTGACTGGTGCTCAGCCCCATTGGGTTGCTTCCAGTTAATTTACTGAGAATTTGCTGAGCTTTATTCTTGCTCAGCAAAGTTTTGTTGACTGGGTTGTTAATTATGGGTTTAAACTTGTATTTGCTTTTTCTAACAATTTAGAACATTTGGAGTTTTTCTCCCTCTTTGTCCATTTACTTAGTTATCTCTTTTGCAGAGGTGTTGCTTCACTAAACACTTTCCTGCTTAGTCTGTAATGATCCTACTTCTTTCACTCTAAGCACATTAAGACATTAAAGAAGAAGAGCTTCATTTGTCTTCAGTGGGATGAGGACATTCCACATTGGTTTTGGTGTGTGGGGCATCTTTGACACGTGATCTCTGGTGGCATAGCTGCACTAAGGAGGACTCAGCAGGATCTATGGTGTAGTTCCAGGTTGTTTTTTTTAGACTGTACTGAAGCGAATATGATATTTAATCATCACAGTCTGGTGAGAATAGTGTGATTTTTATGCTTCTGCAAAATTCAACATCTACTTCAGGCCTTTGCTCTCTCACCCCAATCCATTCCTGCAGTATTGTTGGTGGAAAGCCTATGTACACAAGTAGTGATGAGATACTTATTCTGTGATGGCGATCTGGACCACTCATCTACTCTTTTGGTGCAGCACAGTAGTGAAACACACAAACATCAAAGGAAAAGAAATAGGCTGTTTTTCCAGGGGACGGGTCTTCTCGTGGCAGCATCCAGGGCTACTGGAGGGAGGAGCAGATTGTCAACTCCAGCTTTGCCTCCAAATGGGCTGCACATTTTAGCAAGTAATGGCTGCACTTTTGGGCAGACTGGGAAAAGCTGACTTCTGTAACTTGTCTCCTGTAGCAGATTACTGTCAGATCTGAAGACCAAGCACTGCAGTGACCAAAGAGCCACAGAGAGAAGTGGCAAGGATGCATCCAGTGCAACGGGCTTCTTTTCACATGTTATTAAGATTTTTTTTTTCTCTGACATATTAAGCCTCAGCAAAAGAGATAAATAAAACTTGAGCTCTGGGTTTGAAATATTGCCTGACACATGTGATCCATATTACTGTGATATGCCAAAAAGCTGCTGCTAGTATGTGAGTTCTGCAGACAAAACTGCTTGCAGTGCAATTTCTTCTTTTTCCTGTAGAACCACACATATCCTCCCTGCAGGGATTTTGTTGTTCAGTGGACAACACTGGATTCGATGAAAAAAAAAAATTCATTTATATGTAAATACAACCTGAAGGCTGCAAATATTCAAGCCACTACAAAGACAAAGGGCATGCACATGAAAACAAAGGGACCTGTTGTGGTTAGAAATTTCATAGTTTACCATAATAGGGGGAAAAATAAATGAGGTTGTCTTTGAAACCTTATAGGTCAGCGTTTCAGACTTCTGTATTTGTGCTCCAATTAAAGGAGAAAATGGAAAAGCTTCTGGATATTTACTATTTTTAAGCCTACTTGAGAGGAGAGAAGCAGAAACAATATTTTTCATATGTTCTATTAGCAAATTACATGCCATGAATAAGATATTTCTTGTTTGGCTCGCACGTAACTGTGTGTTTTATTTGACGGGGGGGGGGGGGAAGTTTTCAGTAGTTGTTACATTTCTTTCTTTTCCTCCATATTAAATTAAAAGAAAATTTTCAGGAAAACTAGAAGTAGACATTATTTCTGTGGGTCCCACAGCAATGTCTCACAAGATGCTGGGAGGTACAGGAAATCCAATGGTAAAAGCAGAAGAGAAGGAATAGGAAACAAACAAGGAGATGGTAGAAGTTTGTGGTGTCTTGCAGCAGCATTTGGTTTACGTAATTTTTGTTTCTTGATGTAGGAAAAATATTTCCTTGGTGAAGTACTTCAATTTGGACTTTAAAATAGCATAAATTATTTTGAGATAAGTTCACATGAACGACCACAAATTCCTCACTTACCTTTCACTGTTGCTAGGGTTCCAACTCTTGGCTCCTATTAATGCATCTTTTGCTTTAGGAAGGGAAAATGCAATTTAGTTTTGTAGCTGTTTTAGAAAAGTCCGTGATAAAAACAAACCAGTGACTCTTCTAATAAGTATTAAAGCCTAAACCTATACTATTTGTAGTAAGTGTATTCTATCAATTTCAAAATGTACTGGGGATTTATGTACTAAACTCAGATTAATGCTGATAGGAATTACCTAAATAAATCCTCTGGTGCACTGATAGGATAATAGATAATTTATTTAGTGTTGCTCTTCATATTGACTTCATTTTACTTCTATTTTTTAAAATGAAAACAAAATTAGGATTGGCGTCCATGGTATAAGGAACTTGCTTTCTTTCCTCTCTGCAGGTGTCCTTCTATGAAGAGTATTGACCATGAGGAAGCCCATGTGTTAGTCAGTTTATACGACTCCCACTGAAGAAAATGAAGCCACGTTTCAGCTTTGCCAATCCTTTTCCCATCACTGTTGGCTGAATGAGAAATGGTCGTGTGATTATGCTGACACCTCAGCATGCATTTGGTAGACCTGTGGTTAACTCGTTCCCTCTCCATGTGTCTGCTCTTACAAAGTTTTGTCCTCATGATACTGTGCTTTCATTCTGCCAGTATGTGCCCGAAAGGCTGCCTCTGCTCTCACTCCGGAGGTCTGAACGTCAGCTGTAGCAATGCGAACCTCAAGGAAATACCCAGAGATCTTCCTCCAGAAACAGTCTTACTTTATTTGGACTCCAATCAGATAACATCTATCCCCAATGAAATTTTTAAGGACTTGCACCAACTGAGAGTCCTCAATTTATCAAAAAACGGGATTGAGTTTATAGATGAACATGCCTTTAAAGGTGTGGCAGAAACCTTGCAGACTCTGGATTTGTCCGACAACCGGATTCAAAGTGTGCACAAAAACGCTTTCAACAACCTAAAGGCCAGAGCCAGAATTGCAAACAACCCCTGGCACTGTGACTGCACGCTGCAGCAGGTGTTGAGGAGCATGGCCTCCAACCACGAGACGGCCAACAACGTCATCTGCAAGACTTCTGTGCTGGATGAACATGCTGGGAGACCGTTCCTCAATGCTGCCAATGATGCTGACCTCTGCAACCTTCCTAAAAAGACTACGGATTACGCCATGCTGGTCACCATGTTTGGCTGGTTCACCATGGTGATCTCGTACGTGGTTTATTACGTCCGGCAAAACCAGGAGGATGCGAGGAGGCACCTTGAGTACTTGAAATCCCTGCCAAGCAGGCAAAAGAAACCAGACGAAGCCGATGACATTAGCACTGTGGTATAGTATTCCGAATACAATGACTGCCTTTGTGATGGAAAGTAACTAGATTTGGATGACACTAAAACCAGAGGTTTACTTCTAACCTTCATTGTAAACATTAAGACTTTTGGGGTTTTTTTCTGTTTAACCGAATTACGCCACTGTTGAGCTTTCTAACAGAAAGTTTTGTCCGGGTGGTATACTTTAATTATTTCACTGGTGGTATCCTAAAGCAAGTGAATTAATATGTAAACGTTAGTTTAGACCCATTCCACTATTTAATAACGAAATTTATTTTTTTAATTTAAAAACCAAATAAAAGCTTAAATTTGAACCATGTAAACCAGAGTAATTTATTGATCAGACCCCTGTCCAGTGCCAGACCACACTTGGTTTGATCAAGTAGAAGAGAGGAGGGATGACAAGGTGGACTGTGAGAGGTCTGGGAGTGGAGGATTCCTGAAGGGAACATCTCTCCTTGGGGTGCCAGTTGAAGACCTGGTGAATGGTAGCCCATTTTTGGGGCTGCTCGCCATGATGGGAGAGGGGCACGATGTA
>NW_010187552.1:0-5794 GCF_000695765.1 Mesitornis unicolor | reverse complement strand
AGCAGAGTGCCCTGACTCCTGATGTAAGGGACTGAAGCTTGGGTGAGACCTGGAGGGCATTTTGGCAGCACCAGGGAGGAGCCAAGATGAAGGAGCTGCATTGCAGGACATCAAAAAGAGGTAAGTGGGGAAACGTGGTGGGTTTTCATCCTACACCCACTTACTGCCGCCCAGGAGCTGCAGGCTGGTGTCCCAAACACTGGGGAGGACAGCAAGAAAGCAAGAGCAAACTCAGTGTACTGTTCAAACTAGCATACCACCAGTGATGGAGAAAAATAAAGAAGTTAAATAAAATTAGTCTTTTTAATCTGTATATTGGCTCATAACTGAAAGTGGATTTATTTTTTAGGGTACAACCTTTTTTAAAAAGCTGAATGAAATAAGTGAATATATAGGCTGGGAATATTCTATTGTGTGCTAGAAAGTATTTTTGTATAATTTTATGGATAAATACATAGGAAAATATAAAGCTCACGCAGTTAAACCCAGACTTGAATATGAAATGGGTATTTTAAAGCTTTGCTGTCTTTAAAAACGTGATGTTTTCTCTTTTCATAGATAGAAGTTTTCAGAGGGAACAAATTCACAAGAATGTATTCCTCTTGTTCTTTCTTGCCATAATAAAATGATTCTTGTCTCTGGGTTCTACGGATCCAGTCTAACTGACATTAGAAGGGTGGGTTGTGGAAGGGTGGATTAAAAAATTGATTAAATGCTGCTTTGCAAAAACAAATTTTAAAGGACATACTAAAAAAAATTAAAAAAACTCCAGAGTTATCCCATTAGGTTATCCCTTTTTTCTGTTACAGTTATTTTCTTTTATATTTTAGAGGGCAACAGCTTTTTTCGTCGTATTTCTTTCAGAACATTGTTAAAAGAGTATCTAAAAATTATTCCAAAGCAGGTGAGAGAATGGAAAAAGAAGACTTTTGGTTTTTTAATGTGCATAGAGTCAACTTTTTATGACATCTTGGTGGCCTGAGTCCTGCCTGAGTAGCTGTTCTTGTGGCCAGCAAGATGCAATGTTTGCATTATTCTATTTTGATGAACAGTTTTTGACATGGGAAGGGAATATTAATGTTTGTAAAGAACACAGTCTGTCCAAAAAAAATCTGGTCTCTTGATATTTCTCCCTGCCCTCCCATTAAGTAAAAATTATGTTTTCTGAGGAGAGGAGGCTGTTGATGACATATCCTGTGTAGTTTGCATTTTATACCTTCCTTTTTTCAAGCTCTATCTTGCTGAACTTTTCAGCATCATCAAAGTGCTGCCCTCAGCTCCCTGAGTTCTGCACGGCCTCCTGCAGGAGCCAAAACTAGTAGGGCTAAATACACATGAGAATCTGAAGCAAGCAGATAAATTACTATATTGTACTGGCAATATAACAAACACTACGGAACAGCACGTGTAGTGCTGCTGTGTAGGCTGAGCCAAGTTCATTCCCGATATAGAATCATAGTTTCTCCTAATTTCTCTAAAATCTTCAGGATAAATGTGTCTTGTTTCTGTTGTTGTGTTCACTGTGTGGTGTTTTGGATCCCAGCTAGTACTCTACTTTGGGAAGAAGTAATGGGGAGTAGCTAAAAGAAAGGACTGAGCTGGAGGTACTAACTTAATCAAGAACCTGTTGCTGTTTATTCACAAGTAAAGGCAGAAATTTCTCCACAAAAATGAGACAAAATTATTTGATCATTTACAGAAACCTGGACAGTCTTAAAACACTTAAAAACACTTTCAGGTTTTTAAAATTTGCTTTCAAGCAGCATTTTTTAAATAAAAAAACTCCACCACTCCCAAAAACTGTCTGACAAAACTATAAATAAATTATCTTTAATTTTCACGGTTTTCCACTTTACTACTTGATCCATAAGACTTGTTCTTGCCCCGGCTGAGCTTCTACTCTACATGTTTAAATCCTGACCAAAACCAATTTAAACCAAGTTAAGCAGTACTCAATAGAAAGGCTCTGGAGGGATGGTTTAATATCAGTTCCCCAGGTCTACTGATCTTCTTTAATTGATTCCCTATCAAACATCTCTTCTCACAAAACGTCTCCTTTCTTCTTTTAAATCCTGTACTGAAATCTCTGTTTAAAATCTGAAAATCAAGGCAATGCTGTGACAACCAATAGGTGCAACCTCATCAAGCTGAATTTAGCTGATGAGGAAAATGAATTAAATCACTGTTCCTCAGCTATGTGGACTTGACAGTGCTTGTACTCCTGACAAGGCAAGTATTTGACCTGCATCTCTTTGTTTCATTGCAAAGAAACAGAAAAGAAAGATAAAAACCCTTAGCATATGAAGACACTTGTTTTTATCACCTTTCTCTCCAAAACTGCTGTCTGTAGAAAAGCCTACACACTGCCCTTTGAAGTCAATGGCACAAATTTTTAAAACTTTAATCGTATAATGCTTCAAGGAGTTATTTTATTTACCAAAACAGTTTTATTCAAAAATGAGTAAATTGGTATATTTCTAGCTGTGATACCTTAGTATATAAATATGATGAAAGGAAATAGATTTTCCATATTCACAGGAGATAGTGCTTGACAGAAAATAAAGAGGGAAATGCATAGCACAGTGATTCTTATTTTTTTTTTCCAATAAGATGCTTCAGGAAAAGTAGGTCTAGGGCTCAATAGGTTAAATGTGATTAATTTCTCTACCCTGATATTTTAAAAAAACTTTGTGTTTTTTATTCCTAAAATGTAAAGGATAGCTCCCTTAACATTTTTTTTTCTTAAAACTAATGTTGATTTCTCTCTGCTTATTTTCTAGTGTTATGGTCTGTGGGTAAGATACACAATGGTGCATTTGGGCTGTGTGTATTTAGGCTCATTTATACTTTTATGATGTTCTCAGTTTTGTACAGAGTTAGATACAAGTGTCTTCACCATTAGTGTATATTATGTTTTTAAGTCTCCAGTAGTAAGATTTGACACTGCAATTGCCATAACCCTCAGGGGCTGAGTACGAACAGGAAGTGTGATGGTGCAGGCTCTGGTCTCATCAGGGAGGAATGAGGAGAAATCTGGTTTACCAAAGAGATGCCATACAGAAACATACCACAGGGAAATTTGAAGAAAGAAAACAGAAGAAGGTGTAAATTCTGATGGGGTTAGAGTTGAAGCCATAGCACGGCCAAAACAGATGGGAATATTTATTTCTAAACAAATCGGAAACAAGGGCCAAGAGTTAATCAGTCTTGATCAGGGGAACGATGTGGATAGATTGGGCAAATGTTTTGAAAGAAACTAGACTAGCATGTGAGAAGGGGGAAAGACATCCTACGAATTAGTTACTGGATAAAAGATAAGGATCAAAAGTACGAAGAAATCGTCTTGTTTTCTTGAAGGAGGATGGTTACTGAAATTTGAGAAGGTGTCCCAAAGATCTCTGAATGGGACCAATGCTGTGCAATGTATTTCTGAGTGATCTAGAAAAGGGAGTTAATATTGAACTGGTAACATTTGTGGGTGATAAACAGTTATTGAGGGCAGTCCAACCTACAGCTAACTGTGAAGAAATACAAAAGGCTCTCACATTTCTAAGTGAGCAGATGATGATAATATGAAGGTTGGATTTGGTGTGAATAATTGCAAAGTACTGCAGATGTCACTTCCTTAGCTATGAACACACAGATATTCTCTAAATTGGCTATAATCAAATGGAAATAACGTTTTGGAGGCACAGTGGGAAGCTCTTCAATGACAAACACCAGAAATTATTAGGAGGGAAATAGGCAGGCAAAAAGTGTGGTCGAACAGCATGGCAAACTACAGATCACAGCGTGGTAAAACATCTGTGACGAGCTCATATCTGGAACACTGCGTTCAGCTCAGGTTCTCCTCATCTCCAGAAAAGTAGTCTCCAAACTACAGAAGTCGTAGAGAAAGGCAGTAGGAAAATGAAGAATGTGAAGTCATTTCCACAGGAGAAGAAATCAAACATCTCCAGGCATGGGGATGAGATGCCAGAAGAAGGTGGGGTAAAAACTGGAGTAGTACATAAAAGGTAACTTGAGAAGGATTGATCCCCATTTCTTGTAATGGAAAATAGAGCAGATCTGATTAAAGAATACCAGGCAGCAGATGCTGGGAATTTTTAAAATATTTTTTTTGTTAGAGGGCATGCATTTAAATTACGAAGTATAGGATACTGTAGAGAAGAAAACACATACTCAGAGGTAGAACTCCACAAATTAATGGAAGTCAAGGTTGCCAGAGGTTATTTAACAGTGCTGGCATTGATGTAGAGACAGTTCTCAGGAAGGAAAGCTCCGGCTTATCCCAGGAACAGGGATGGTTTCCCTAGGAAAGGCTCACAAGCCCATGCTTCTCTGATTCTCTCTGAGGTGCTGCTGCAGGGGTGTGTTGAAGAAAGGAAGATGAGCTTGATTTTATGGCACTGATGCTCTCCTGCGTCTGGCGAGATGCAAACCGTGCTGCATTGCCCTCCCTGTGAAGGCAGAAGGAGGCATTTGTTGTGTGGTCAAGGAGGTTCCACAAGCATGGAGTGGGAATGAAGGCCAGGAAAAGCAAAATCACATCGAGCTGCTGGCGTCTCCTCTGCTGGGCAAGGTTTGGATGCTCTGTGCAGAGTTGTGCCAGGACTGTCTTAACTAAAGGAGTGACAGCTTTTCACTGGGGACCTGTAGGAAGGTTATTCAGAGATCAACCCTCACACATTGAGGTGCTTTGATGCTGCTCTTACAGCTCACCTGGTGGTCCATCTAAAAAAGCTGGGTATTCCCCTATAGGTTCTTCATTAAAATAAGGCTAAAGCCTTGTTTTTCATAAAGAAATCCCTTCTTAATTGTCTCTTCAATTGAAAACTGGTGCGATCACTTAATCTTAGTATGATTACTTCACAGTGCCACTTATGACAGGGAAGTACCCCAGCATATTTAGTTTTGGTTTGTCCGGGTCAGTTAATTTGAGGAGCGAAACCAACCAACAAACATTAAGCAGTGTACATGCTGTACCATGGCAATATATGAAGTAGATGTTTTTTGCATGCCAATACATGCTTGAGTATGTATGTCTACAGGTCATTCATATGTCTCTCAAATTCACTCATATTTCCCTGCAGTGTGCAGAAATGTGTCAAGTAAGTGTACACTCACATGCACACAAAAAAAATAGGAACTCCTTTGGATGCTTTCATTTCCCCTATTTAATCATGAAACAGGTTGCTTGGTTGCTTTGTTGCTTTGAAGCCACGATTCATGCTGCTTCCAAGCCAAGTACACCTCTGTGCTCAGCCTTTCCCAATGCCCCTCTGGTCCCAGCACCAGCTGCACATGATGTGGAAGAAAATGGGGTGACGCTGGCACTGCTCATCCTCTTCCTCTTTCTGAAATCCTTAGTCAAATCCATCGGCTACTGTATAAAGCTGTTACAGACCTTTGTGGACAACGTTGGTTTTTTTTTCTTCTAGCTCACTAGCAGAAAGCAGTATGGTTTTTCTAGAAAGAAAAAGGGTTAGGTGGGTGATGCAATGCTCATAAGAAACAGTCCTGTTTGTAAAATGTGCAAATGTGGCTAGTGGCCCTGGCTCTGTTCTCTTCTGCGCTTGCTGATGAGTCGGTTCTTGGCATTGCAACATTTGGTTGTGTTTTTCTCCTAGGAGATAGTTATGTCCCTTGGAGGAGGTTTCTTGAGATGGTTTTGAGTCCTAATACAGCTGCTAAATCCAATAAAAGCTCCAGAATGAAAAATTAGATGGTTTTAAGCTTTCTCTTCTGCAGGAAAACTTGAGAATAAGTTAAGTACTTGGGTATTCAAACATCT
>NW_010187551.1:0-14107 GCF_000695765.1 Mesitornis unicolor | reverse complement strand
ATATATACGTGAGAATGAATTTCTGTGGCATGCTGGATCCACTACCCAGATTAAAAAAAGAAACCCACTGTGCTTTGTTCAAAAAGAAAAATTTGAAACACTGGTCCTATGAGTATAATGAACAAAGGATTACTTTTCATCAGAAGTGAAAGGACAAGCACATAAGTTGTCACATCAACAGATTTATCCTGCATAATCATGGCCTCAAGTAACTCCTCCTCTACCAAAATGGGCCTGTCTAAGCTGCCATCTCACCGAGCAGGTCAGGAGCCTGGTGGCTTTCTTCTGGTTTGCGCACTCAAGATTTCTTCTAAAGTTGTCACAGTGTAGAAAGAAAACACACTCTTCAGTTTTCAAAAACACTGCCATGCACTGTCACAGTACAAATAGAGAATATTTTCAAAATTTTTGCTATTCTATCAACTGCTTCTTACTGGACCCTCATTTCTGAGCTCACTCTTTGATAGGAACATCTTCCCTTCCAGTAATTTGACTATTTGCCTGAAACACAGTCCAATCTGCAAAGCATACATTTCAGAAGTCAGGCTCCTCATTTTGTTAGAGTACAAGATAGAGATTTCCACGTTATAATTGCTCCTTTTCTTCTTAATATGCAGCATCGACACAATTGTAAAAAGGCATAAACAGTCAGCAAGATAATTGCATTTTTAATTTCTTATAGTTCAGTATCTGTCTTCCAGAAGAAAGATTTTGTGATGAACATGATTCAGAGAATGAAGAGACCATAAAAGTCTACATAAAGAGATATAGACACTGTACCTACACAAATGGAATCGTAATGTAAGGTACTCCATAGAACAAGAATTGAGTTTTGGATTGTCTTAGTGTATCAAAAAAGAGAAATCGTCAGTGTCATTTATAGTCCTAATTTTAATCACTTTAAACTCAAGTAATTAATAATTCCAATTAAATATTTATTATCTTTATGCTTCCGCTTTACATTCAGATATATTTGAATTTGTAGTAGTTTTATAATTCTCTTATTCCTTTGCCTTCCTTTTTGCTTTTTTAAAAAATATTTTTCCATAACTCAATTTCTTTTTCTCCTTCTTACTTCCTTTTGTTTTCCTCTTCTTCTGTCATTGCATGCCCTTTTGCATGCTTGTGTATGCACACAGACTTGCCTCCCTCTTCCCAGTGCTGAGTTCCTTATTATTGTAAAACTTTGGCCAACAGGGTCCCCTGACGCCTGCCCCCTCTTCCTTGGCCTTCTGCACTCCTTCACATTCCAGTTCCTCACATCCCAGCTGCCGACCCTGCAACACAGCTGCTCCCACCTGAGGCTCCTACCTCAACCTAGTAACGTTGCCATCTACTACAGGCTAGGAAAATACTTGCTGAGTTACTCCTAAAATCTTTTCGCTTCCTATTTCCAGCAGTATTTGGGTACATTTTAACATTACATATAATAGGATTTGCGTAATCATGGCTTTCAGTCACTTTTAATTATTCTGGCTTTATGTTTTTATTTCTTAGTAATCAAAGAAGATTAAAGGTTTATAATCATTCTAATTTACCATTCTGAGCAAAAGGTAAAAGCGGGTCCTGCAGAGGGTGAGCACTGCTGAAAGCTTCAGTGAACTGACAGCTTGTAGAACTGGCATCCATGTGACAGGGATTTTCAATACCACTTAATATATTCATTTAAATACTGGTCTTAACCACTGCTTAGTAGCAGCATGAGACATCATTAAAACTGTAGTCTTGACATAGCACTCAGTAAGTAGTTTGGAGAGATGTTACATTGAAATCTGTGGGTTTTGAGTAGTTTTTTGGATGTCCACTATGATATACAATGGCTAAAGTATTCTCTCAGCAGATATACATTCTCAACTTTCTAATCAGCCAATTTAATTGGCTCATGATGTGGTTGTCCAAATGCAGCGCTGACTTGTTTCTGCAGTCTAATTAAATCTTTTCACAAAACCAATATAATACAATAATGATATGGCTTACTCTACAGTATTCTGGTACCTCATGAGAGAAGAAAAAATTAATTGTAATTCCCTAGGAACATTCCTACACACTACAACCTCAAGATCAAAGCTAATATTCAAAAAGGTTACTGAAGCAGTTGGCATTCACCATGCCACAGCATGTAACAACTTAGACTCTAGTATAATTTTCATTCTGATTCCAATTTTCTGTGGCTTTTTTTTATCCACATGTCCAAGATTTTATTTCCTTAAAACAAGTACTAAATATGTTATAAAAATGTTAGTAGTACTTTCTGACTGACAGACTGCCCAATGACAGTAGTGGATCAACAGACTTTAAACAGATAAAGCCAGCTCATCATCTTAAATTCTCACATCCATTGATACAGACAATACCCTTAAGTAACTTTTTCCTGCAACAACTGCTATTGCACGTGAAGTCTCCTCTCTTCCCCCAAAGCATAAAAGGGCTACTAAACAATACTCAGCAAGCCAAGTGAGACATTCAGTTGCTCAAGTGAGACTAGATTACGTAGTTTCTTGGAAAACGTATCATGTTTCTACTAGTGCCTCCAAAATGACATATCTTCTACTGCTTCAAACCTAAATGCTATAGGTTCATGGATGCTTGTAAAATGACGACTTGAAATTCATTAGAAATATAAATGCAAAAAATTTTGTTCATTGATCCATTCCTCAGTGCGAACAGTATATTAATACATACCACCCAATCATGAGAGAAAAGCACGTGGAGATCAAGTACTTAATATAACCCTTATACCTCTTTATTACAAAATATTTTTTAAATTTTCAAAGTATGAATTCTCTGTGTTGGGTATTTAGTTAATCAGATTACCTCTAAGTATTATAAACATCCAGTTATTTACAAATACCCAGTTCAAAGATATGCATTAATGCACAATTACATGTGATGCTATGATAATTTGTATTTTAAAGATGATTGTTTACATGTTACAGTTTCAATTCCAGGAAACTTCTAGTAAATACACACAGTTCTAAAAAGAAAAAGATACTGAATGACCAGGGTCTTTTCCTAGTGTTTAAATTTTTTGTGTATATGGTGGTGGTTCTTCGTTAGCTCTTCCCTGATGAAGATATACCACCTGCATTCCATACCCAGTCTTTAGGTAGCAGATCACCAGAATGAGCTGCAACCATTCAGGATATGTATTACCGTGCCGCTGCTTGAAGAAATGTATTCTACTTTTTTGTAATTATGTCATTTGATTCCTTCAGTACAAAAAGGCAACCAAACTGCAAAACTGTTTTACCCACTCTCTCTTTCCTGACACTTTTCCCCATAGCACACAAACTAGTAACTATCATCAACAACTGCCAGAAAATCATCTCACATCACCGCAACAGAGAGGTTGACTTATATTCTTTGTCAAGCTTCTTTAAAACATTGCATTTTTTTCCTATTTAAAGCTACAAAACCAAATACAAAGGGAAAAAAGAGCAGACATGAAAAACCTAATTTTCACATTATTAAAGTAAGTCTCAACAGAACTGTTTTATCTACGGACGCGAGGAGAAGGTACAATACTAAAGAAGCATTATTTAGACCATTTTATCTGCATGATATTATATTCTACCTATTACAAAGTCTACTGGAACCTTAAATAAATCTGGTCTTAATTTACAAGAGGTAAGAACCACTTTGGGAAAGTTAGTACCTTTTTGATCCAATTAACTACAGGCTTCCAAGAAATCTTTGAACAAAAAAGAAACGATAGAAGAGACGGTAGATAGACAGAAAGCCTATTTTACATTCTGTCAGTAATGGAAAAGAATCCCTATTCAACCAAAGTTTCAAGACAGCTCAGAACTCTCCACCTACTGTAAAAGCAGCTACCACATTACTGAAAATATGACTTGCTGGATTGCAGGATCTGAGCTCAAAGAGACTAAAGTTCCTAAATCTCTTTGACCTGGATGACCTTTAAGGTCCCTTCCAACCCTAACTATTTTATGATTCCACTGAAACAGGAAGCATTGAACAGGATGTTTAAATTTTTATCTCTTGACTTCCATATTATGAGCCTGTGATACTCTGTGGGTATTATATCTTTTCAATAATATTATCCATAGGACAAGTAACTAAATAAAGTTTTTTAATACCTGATGTCTATATACTCCAAATAGAGTCTTCTTATGTTATCTGCTTGTTGTTATTTCTATAAATCTTAAACGTAACAGCTAGCATATCTTCAATGTTGGAATAAATATGTTATTCATGCTACAGAATACTTGGTATATATTGTGCCTATCAAATGTTATGTACAACAAATAACTTCAATATAAGGACAGCTATAGAAGGTAAGATAAGGGCTGTCACCACCTTATCTTCACCTCAGTTTCATACTACATCTACAGCTTCTGTTACAGTATTTCTAGCTGAAGAGCTCTTTCAACACATTTGTTCTGGTTCCTGAAAGCAGAACACGGAAGTCCCTGCAGGACTGTACAGGACGCAAGAGAAGAACTGCACTATAAAGAGAAGTAATTGAGCAGGAGGAGGGCCACCATGACCCACCTAAGTTCAACTCTACAATAATCCTTTTATTTTAATACATGAATTGTATCACTGTCTAATACATTGGCGTAGACATCTTTTATTATTCTGCAGATGTGTATCTCAGATATACCTATTCCTCACTGAGTATTGGAAGAAAAGGGCTATAGTGGCACAGCCACTTCTGCTAGAAATACTCATTCCCTTCTAAAACGTGCCCTCTTTGCTGAGACACAGTGTGCAAAACCAAATTCAGTATTAAACCCCACAATGGATTATATGAGAAAAGGGTCATTCAATATGTTTTTAGTGTAATAGTTTTTAAGTCCTCATAACCAGACCAGTCTCATTCAGAATATAAGAGGTGGATAAAACTAAGGTACATAAGAAAATATTAACAACACATAGAGGGGTGCACACACACATTGCATAGTACTTTCTTCTCTCTCTGCTAAATTGCTCTTCACCTTTCAAAAACAGCATATGCTGTTGTAGGAATACAAGACTTTGGATCTCAGTCAACTGAATTAGGCAAATCTCTGTCTACTGTAAGCTGGCTTGGCTGCACTGGCTTCAAGGGAACTGCAACTATCAATGCCAACTGAGTGTCTGTCACTCCTTTTGTTAAATGAAATCGTCACATCTGGCACGGGACTTAAACAACTGGAAGTAGAAATAGAGGGCAATTTTTCACCATAAAGAATTTTCAAGGTTTGCGCGATACTCTGTTGACCTGCACTTTCCTCCAAGATCGTATTTCTCTTTTGTCAAGAAAACAGAGTTTTCAGGAAGTCCATCACTTTAGTCTGTTAACAAAACAGTTTTATTAAAGTTCGTATTACATTCCATCGATACAAACTATGGTGAGTCCTTTAACTTAATTTGCTAAAGTAACCCTGCAATTCAACAGTGCCCATCCGTAATTCTGCAGGTAAAATGCATTTAATTCAGACTTTCTGTCAATAAATAATGTATTTGTTGGAGGAAATAAAAGCCAAGAGACAGAAAATTTCATTTATTGTTTCATTTTGTGAGCAAAATGTACTTTATATCAGACTTAAGCAGAACATCAGGCATGACCCCAGCTGCCATGAATATGTCCACTGCTGCACCTGTAAGAGAGCTGCTGCTTCCACTCAAAAAAACCCAACAAAACCAAAAAACTGCCATTGATATTGCAAGAAGCCGCCTAACAGTGAAAATGAAAATACAGTTTGGAGTTGGGGGGGGGATTTTTTTGTGTATTTTATTTTGGTTTTGTTTTCGACTAAATTCTAAACAAGAGTATTCTGATTATTTTATTACTAAAAGAAGTCAAAAGCAAGCCTGAAGCCTGTATACTTCACTGTAGGATTGAATGATCTTCAAAAGGAATAAGAAGCTTAAATTACAAAATCAACTTGTTGGCTCCCAACCCCTCTTTCCCATCCCCAGGCCACTGCAGGAATTTGGCTACAGTTCAGGTCTTACCATACCTAAACATTCCTAATTGAATAGAAATGTCCTGTCACCCGTTTTTGACGAGGAAAAAATGCAAAAAAAGCTTATCAATATGCAAAAGTAAACCACAGAATGCCCAGGTAATATAAATTGTATAAACTACAGTTAAAAGTATATCTTTGTGAGTAGGGACAGTGTGGTGCACAGAGGATAAGTAAGATACTGTTCTTATCTCAAGAAATATTAATCTTCTGGAGGTTTGACATTCAAAGTAAAACCTACTTGAATAATGAAGGGATTTCCACTCATCTGACAATATGAACAAGATGCTTCACATAAGTAAGGCTGTGTACATGAATATTACTTTTGTGTCATTCCACTAGCTTAATTGTCCTAATATATAGTAGTCTAAGATAAAAATTTGCTAAATTCAAAAATATGGTAAGAAAGCAAAAGCATTTAAATTACTTTACAGGCATGTAAATAACACGCACATGTGGATGTTATGTATATATGATGCTTACTTCTATTTGCAATTAATAGTCCCCGTGTACTGTGGAAATATTAGGTATGCAGAAAGCTAGTAACAGTCTACATGGCACTGAAACCAATTTACAAATAGAATTGAAATCTTATTTTCTTGTGGACTTCAAAGTAGGACCCTTGCTGGAGGTACCAGACAAAGCAATTTTTCTGGCTGCAAAAGTGAAAATTAACTATTGACTATAACTTGGTCAAAGCTGAAGATTCTTCAGTAACTTTATGTCACCTATGTGTAACAAGAAAAATTTAAGTTGCCCTAGCTGCTTGGCTGGAATAAATACGCTATGAGCAAAATGGCCTTGAATTCCTTCAGTGCAGAAGTTCCCCAAATGTTCTCTTTCATGCCAATCACCGCATCTAAAATCAACTGCAGCGTCAAGCGTTTTCAAAAGCAGAAAGACAACTACCTAATTTCATCCCCACCTTTTTCAACTAGCAACACCTTTGAATGAAATTATGTAAACCCTACAGATTATCGCACCCTTCAGGGTTAGGACCAAGACGATTAACACTGAACAGAATTCTTTAAAAAAGTTTCTCTGCAAAACCATAACAACTTCTCATCTAATGCAAAAACTGGGATTTCAATTATGCACTTAAATTATTCTATTCTTTTACAAATGTGGACACTAATACTCTGCCATTTCTGTGATAACCGTGGAATTTTGTTAAGAGACCTTATGTAAGCTTATGTTTGCAACTCTGGAGGCTGCACTGCAGATTTTTGGACTGAGGAAGACAGCTTTGAAGTTTCTACAGTTCATAGTGTACTTTGAAAGTTATTTTAAATGACACCAGAGGCCACAAAGACATAGTTTTAACAGTTTATAAATGTAGTAAGAGAAATTTGACAGAAACTATTTAAATATTTTAACCTCTCACTTTAACTTCAGCTTTTCAGCCTCATCTTTATCTTCTGTAAATTAGTATGGGAAAAAAATATCTTTTACTACTAAGGCACTGCAATTGTTCTTACACTGATATGTCTGACGATATTGTATTTTCCTACCGATACCTACAGGCATTGGATGAGACTCTCTTTGTAATTTAATATGCAAGTTATTTCATTTTGTATATTACAAGATCCACTCAACTAAAAACATGACAAAGACAGCTACATATGCTACAAAATCTTGGAGATTACATACATGTGTCTTCAAAAAGTCTGTGATAATTTCTGACTTACATTAATTTTTACTTCATTAATGCATAATTCTGTAGTTTCAGAATATTATTAGCTACAGCAAAACTGTAATACAGCAACAGGTGACAACGTATTCCTAGTTCTCCTCCTGAAATTGGCAAACGCTTTTGGTGCTATGGCCTGCTGGAACTCTGCAGAGTACTCTTTTCTTTCCTTCTACAAATAGCAGAGCTGTCAGGCAGCTGAAACACGTCCACAGACAGAAAGAACCAACTAGCTGACCTAAGCACCATTTCTAGGTCCTGAACCAAAATTTTTTCAACATGAATCTAACTTATTACAACATTTGTCGACTGACCCACCGTTCTGGCCCAAGCATTACTGTTAGCTAGGAAATTAAAGTTGACAGAGTTTCTTCTGAGAACTGATTAATTAAATGCCTTTCCTGGCAGATCCGTTAATATCAACACAGCATGGCATACATATTGACACAGCGAGAGAAATTCCTTTCAACAACAGAGCTCTGTTGACAAAACAGTGTAACATTTGGACCATTAGTAACAGTGCATGAATCTATCTTCTCTATCAATTGTAATTTTGCTGACAAAAACCTTTAGCAACACAATGGAAAAGGGGCAGGGAAAATACGAAATATATACATGTGAATTATACATTTAATATATCACTTTGAAGTAAACCTTGTGAACAGCAACAAAATCATGAAAGCTAATACTCTGCACAGGAAAAGCTAAGAAACAGGTTGGAGGTAGAAGAAAATATCAAAGAAATCCTTCTGATGAAGCAATCAGCTAAAATGAACTTTGTTAATTAAAAAATAGCAACAAGACAGATGAAAATCTGTAAGGAAACCCACAGTTCTTAAATCCAGCTTTTATTGTGAGAAATATAAACGAGATGCTCAAGAGACACAACAGTATTTTTTTGTGTCATCAGCTGCTGGTCGATTTTATTGCCCACAGCCCAGAGCTGCAGCTGAAGAATTCTCTTTAAAATATGGTTAATAAATGTACTTCTTTTTAACCACACAAATTTACCACCAAATCATCCTGAAACAAATATCCTCATTTCTCTCTCATGCTCTTCACTGGACACAACCCTCCTGATTTAAATTACTTTTACGCCTGAGTCCTTCCTACCACTCAACAAATGAAATTCCCATCCTTACAAACTCTTGAAGACACCCCAAGTATGTCAGCAGAAATACGAGTCAAATATGAGATCTCTGCACTAAAAAGCCTGAAGTATCACAGCCTGGGAGAAGACTGGTGAAAAGATCTTTTCACCAACCCCTTAATAGGCCCAGAGGTACACAGGCAATCCAGTCACCTCTAGAAGAGAGCAAACCACAGTGAGCGTATGACGGTTTATACAGGAAAAATGATCAGACTTGAATCTTGTTTCACAGTATAAGCTATCTCCTAAAGTACTTCCTCTTACACCTTTATTACCGAAAAGAAAAATAACACACAGATAAACTTTAGCAGTGACCTTAGCAATGATATTATTTCTACCTGCTTCACATTTATATTTGTCCTGTAATATGTGTTCACAGGGTAAATTTCTATGTACATGTGTAAACTTTCCTATTTAGCTGGCTGACAAGTTGAAGTGAATATTCAAGTAAAGAAGTAAGAACTGTAAAAGCTAAAGATCACTGAAGATATATAGCAAAGAAAGAGAGAAAAAAACCTATTCACACATTGGTAGGTTCATCAAAAAGAGCTTTTTGCCTCACATTTTCATGGTGCATCCCAACAGCATCTAACACTGTTCCATCAGTTAGTTTCACTTTGAGAATGAAGTCCTAAATACACATGTCCATGTGGCTACATGCATTACTTAAGTATGTCAGCATGCAGTGTACTCTTTATAAAAGTGCCTGTTAAAGCAGGTGAAGCAAGAGAAGGCTGAAGCTGAGATGCAATGGATCTGCTGCTCAGCTCTTGAGATGAAGATGACAAACTCTGTGTCAGTGGCAAGCTGGATGCCCCCTTTTAAGAGAAATCTCAGGCTGCTCTGAGCTGGTTCAGGAGCCAGTTTGCTTAGTCCCATTAGGAAAAGTGTGGTCCAGGGCATTATGAAGAAACAAAAAAACCACAGTAGCAGTATCCCTACTAAGCCCCACTATATTATTGAATGCTGGGATACAAAGCCCCGGAACTTGGCTTGAAGTCACTTTGATCTTATTCTAGGCTACACCTGGACATTATGAAACAGGTCCCCAGAGCAAATTACATTTTTCTAATTATTTCTTTATTATCTTTTGATCCTGATCAGTGCTTTTTAAGTGCATCACAAATTTGCATCAGGATTCTTTAACCACAAAAAGCACTCATACATGACAATTGCAGTATTTTAGTGATATGGAGAAATGCTCTATACAATTATATATATGTACAGAAAATATACAGGGAGCATGCCAGCTCCATTTCTTGTTCTTGTCTAGGAAAAACAGAAAAGACAATGGCTCAAGCCCTTTTTAGTGTAATTAAGGTATTTAAAGAAACTGTGTACCTGCAGCAAAATTTTTAACCAAGGATATTTCTTACCAGAATTTTAAGTATATTTCATAGAACTGATGTATTTAATTTTATTTATTTTAAAACACAAATAAAAGATGATAGGACTACAATTCAGACTTCAATTGCTTTTCCACTTACATGTGCTATTCTTCAGTAGAATAAATAAATAATAGCCTTTCCTTTTCCATTTTCCAGGTTCCATTTTTGCATAAACCATATGAATAATTCAAGAGTATAGCTGCTTAGCTGCTCTCCGACATACTACCAAGCTTTTTCTTTCTACTTTTAACTTTTTTTATACTGTTAACATCATAGTGGCAAATGAGTGAATTATTTCCTTTAATTGATACACTGAAACAGAAGAATTCTGTTCTTCCCTGTTATAAACTGGCTTCAGCAAAAATAAGTCACGTGGAATGGACAAGTATTCACCTGATACTGAAGCGCAAGGAGATTCATACACAGTTCTCCAGTGTCTTTCGATGAGTCGTATAAATGAAAGAAGACTGCCAATGTTCTCAGTGCGTCTCCTAGTGCTCCTACAATGATTTCCCCCATTCCTCAGCACAGATCAATGTATCTTAGTACATCCATTGTCTAAATTAGGACTTCCAGAACATTTAGAAATTCTGAGAGGCATAGTCACAGAATACTAAAAATGTGTGACTGATTAAGTACTGATAGAGTAAAGCTTTTAATCAAGAAAGAAATGTAGAAAAATTACAAATACAGTAAACATAGAACTCTTCCCTCGCTCTGAGCATCAACTCAAAGGCAGAGCTTCAGGCTTTGTAAATTGTCACTGATATCACAGGTAATGTTCTTCATCTCAGTACAATCATTTTGCCTCTGACAACCCAGCACTAGAAACATAGAATCCATCTCTCAAAAAACCTATTGTTTTAGGGACCTCCAGCTTCAGTTTATTCTTCATGATTTACCCTCTCTGACAAACTGAGGCCAGTAATGCTGGGAGTCTACAGACAGTTTTACATGCTAGCCTGTTCTGCACTGAACAGTTCTGAACAGGATTTGAGTACTGCCACACTACTATCAAAAACATTTTAAAGACTTTTCCACCCAATTTCCTCACAATCTCATGACACGGTAAGAACTGATTAAGCGTTTGCATAATACCAGCAATTTTAATGTATTTCTCCACAATTCAACACATTTATTAGAATTCCATTCTCATGCTTCTGACAAAAGATTTTTAAACTTCCTAACAATCAAAACGCTGTTTTTCACCATGGGGAAAGCCTAATCAAGAAGGTACTGAGAGCTTCCCTGAATAGCCTCAATTCTTAAAGCAATCAGCACCAAAGACAGGTGCTTGGCACCTCAAGAAACCAGGCTAGGGGAACAAAATATTAAGATGTGCCATCTTAATAGGATGTTTGAACAGACAAACTTTGCTGTCCAATTCAAGGTTATCTGGCTATTTAACAGACAGACACACCACAGAGTTGCAAGTGCTTGCCAGCTCCAGAATTCACACTACGTGCAGGGGCCTAAAATTTGACACATAATTAAAGGCCATGTTTCAGAACCTTAGCCTTCATAAGTACTCTGTCAATTGTTACAAATCAGTAACCCTGGGCAATCGCTGATGTTAACAGTGTGAAGATTTAAATTGTGTGATTGCAAGCACAGAGAAATCCTATCATCCCTTTTTGGAACTTTTAGATAAAGGCAGAGATTCAGAGTCGGTGCAACCAGCTGGTACTCTGCAGAAGCTACAGGCTCCTCCTTTACACTTACCTGGCTAATTCTATCCTGTCCCCAAGGGATGCACCCAACACAGTTCTGAAGGCCAAGCAATACGTGCAACACAACCCAGGCTTGTGGCTGCTCAGAGCACTAAATATGGATTACGGAATTCCCAATGTCAAGCAGTCTTCCAGTTTGGATCACTACAGCAATTATACCAAAGAGTTTGTTGCTAGCAATGTACAATTCCAAAGACTCATCCTCTCTCTCTCTCTCTCTGAACCCAGTACATAAGATGGATTTTTTAAAATATGAATTTGAAATAAAATGTGCTAGAACACATTTTCCAACATACAATGTATCAAATTAATCACAGAATCATAGAATCCCAGGTTGGAAGGGACCACAAGAATCATCCAGTCCAACCTCTCGAGGTAAAAGTATAGTTTAAATGAGATGAGTCAGCACCCTGTCAAGCTGACTCTTAAGACTGACCAATGTAGGGGAATTTATCACTTCCTCTGGGAGATTGTTCAATGTCTGATTGATCTCACGGTAAAAAAAAAAAAAATTCTCTTCTGGAGTTCAATCGGAATCTCCCCAGAAGAAACTTGTGTCCATTGCCCCTTGTCTTCTCCATGTGACTCGTCGTGAAAAGGGAGTCTCCATCTTCTTCTTAGCTACCCTGTATGCACTGGTACACAGTAATAAGGTCTCCTCTAAGTCTTCTCTTCCCAAGGCTGAATAGGCCCAGTTTTCTCAGCCTTTCTTCATACAGCAGGTCTTCCAGTCCTCTGATCAGCCTCATGGCCCTTCTCTGGACCCTTTCCAACTTCTCTGCATCTTTTTTGTACAGCGGGGACCAAAATTGAATGCAGTGCTCAAGATGTGGTCTGACCAGCACTGAGTAGCAAGGGATAATAACTTCTTTGTCTCTGCTGGTGATGCCCTTTTTAATGCAACCCAGCATCCTATTGGCTTTCTTTACAGCTGCAGCACACTGTTCACTCATGTTGAGCTTGTCATCTACCAAGACCCAGGTCCCTTTCCACAGGGCTATTCTCTGGCCAGGTGGGACTCAGTCTCAGCTGCATTCTTGGATTATGTATTCCCAGATGCAAGACGTTATATTTGTCCTTGCTGAACTTCATAGAGTTCCTGCTGGTCCAGTCAGCCAGCCTGTCCAGGTCTTCCTGGAGAGTGGCTCTCCCTTCTGGAGGGTCAACTACCCCACTCATTTTGGTGTCATCAGCAAACTTCATCAGGGAGTTCCTGATCCCAACATTCAGATCACTAATGAAGATATTAAATAGCATTGGGCTCAATATTGATCCCTCAGGGTCCCCACTTGTCACTGGTTGCCAGTTAGAGAATGAACCATTTACTACCACCCTGTGGGAGCAGCCCATCAGCCAGTTCCCCATCCACCACACAGACCACTTATTTACATTGTAGTTCGTTAGTTTTCAAGGAGGAGGCTGTGGGGGACCATGTCAAAAGCCTTGGAGATGTCCAAGTAGACAATGTCCACCACTCGTCCCGCATCAACCAAACGGGTCTCTCTGTCATAGAAAGCAATCAGATTTGTTAAAGCATGATCTGCCCTTGGTGAATCCATGTTGGCTTATTCCAGTCACATGTCCCAGTTTACTGGTGATATTACTCAGGAGGATTTGCTCCATAATCTTGCCAGAGATCAATGTGAGGCTAATGGGCCTATAATTACCTGGGTTGTCTTGGAACCCTTTCTGTATGTAGGGGTGACATTAGCCTTCTATCACTCTTCAGGCATGTCGTGGTTTAGGGCCAGTGCATAACTGAGCACCACGATGCCCCAAAAAAGTGCTAGTCAAAATAAAGACTGGGAGGGCTTCTCACCACTTAAACAGGTCCCAGGCAAAAGACAGACTCATCATAAGGAAATAAAAAACAAAACAATTTTAATTTGTTACCAACATCAGAGTAGAACAATGGGAGATACAACCAGATCTTAAAATCAAAACACCTTCCCCCCACCCCTCCCTTCCCAAGCTCAGCTTTTGTTCCCGGTTTCTTCACCTTCCCCCTCCCCCTTTGCCTTGAGGCACAGGCGGATGGGAGTGGGGCTTGCAGTTGGTCTTCCCGAAAGTCCACAAAACTCCAATCTGGGTCTGCCCATGGTCACAGTTCCCTCACACACGACCAGTCGACCCGGCTCTCGCCACGGGTTGCAAAGGGGAAACCTGGGTTCTGC
>NW_010187550.1:88453-112882 GCF_000695765.1 Mesitornis unicolor | reverse complement strand
ACAAAGAAGGCATTCAGTAACTCTGCCTTCAGTAACTCAGGCTCTCCAGCTCAAAGCCAGAGGCAGGATGTGTCAGGTGGTGCTTCTGAGGCACCGGAGTCTTTACATACGTCCTTTAGGATGCACAAATCCACCTGCTTCTTTTTAAGAGCCTGAGGTGGGTGACATGCTTGAAAGAGATCCTGCCTTGTCACTTGTTTGAGGCTGCCCTACAGAGCAGATAGCAGACTCAACTGCTTCCCTTAGAGGGCCAGGGAAGATCATATTATTTTGTCTAATATAAAAGGATTCCTTAAAATGATATATGATGGTATGAAATTTAATACTGTTTTTCCAGAGGTGCTTTTCCTTCCCCAGACTCCCAAGTATCTCTTTAGCACTCGAGCCATTAATGCCAGAAGTGTTTGGCTGCAGCAGCAACCGTGTCCTGTGCGAGGATCTGTATGAAAGTGTGTACAGAGCTGTCTTCTTGGGATGCCTTTTTGTTATACTGGTTACTGCATTATGTTAGAACTGTAAAGGTGCTAATAATTATTTAGCGAAAAAAAATTACTCTGAGAGAAAAAAAAATTATAAAATTATAAGGAAAAGAAAGTTACGTTTGGGTATTCAAGTTCTTCTTCAATGCTGGTTGCAACCATAAGTAGAAGACATAATGGCAATTTATTCCATATAATATAAACTTTGCTTATTTAGATACAGATCACATTTTCTAGCATTGCAGAGTGCAGTGTCATCACAATTGCAAGTGGAGGGTATGATTATTAAATGAGATCTGCCTTGACCAAATCCTTCCTTAACTGCAGTATTTCTACCACTTTATCTTGTTACAGCAGTGGGAAGCGTATTTAAGGCACCTCCTATGACAAATGTGAAACATGTTTATTGTTTAAGAAATTTCTTTTTTTCTTTCCTAAGAAAATTAAGGCTTTTTTTGGTTCAGACTTTAGTTGTGTACTGGCTTCGGCGTATTGGTAACTGCCAAAGTGCTTCAGATGCTGTCATGCATAAAGTGGGTAATTTTCTTGGATTCTGGATTGGAGCAGCATGAGGCAGCATGAAGTATTCTCTCTAAGTAAATGCTGAGCAAAGTGCATTACTGCATTCAGTTGCATTAGTCCATTAAGAATCTGATGACTTCTTTTCATAACACAATAATTTTCATGCATACTTTAAGTAATTTCTTGTTTTCTTTGAAAGATATCGAAATCCTTCTATTTGTGGTGTTCTTTGATAAAATGAAATAATGAATTCGTTTATAAACTCTAATCATAATTTCATTGTCCATAATCAACAATGGATTATTCATTTATTAAAGCCAATATTGTGTCTTCAAGGACAGTCATCATTTTTGTACATTTTATTTAACATTGATTTTGTTTGTGAACCTTTGCTTTTTACATTATTACACAATTTAAAAATTACATTTCATTTTATTTTTGTGCATCAAAGAACTTTCTGTGGGTAGTTGCTGATATTAATATATATGATACAATGTTTCTTCAACATTTCAGATCAACAGTTCATTACTTCAAGGAGAAAAAAGGACATTGATCCCTTTGTATCACAGAATCATTGCGATTGGAAGACATCTCTGGGGATCGCCTCTTCCGACAATGATCATGTTTGCTGAGAGCTGCTAAAAATATGAGTATTATAATAGTGATTGTTTTCTGGGTTTTGTGTGTATGTTTATCAAGACTAAACTAAAGACAATATTATGCAAAAAAATATTGTAGGTAGGATTTTCTTTGAAACACAGTAAATCTTTCAGCCTTCCATCGTGTTTGCGTTGTTTTAGGAAAGTGGTAAGATGATCTAGTTTGTAATGCTAATTGTTTTCTTTTGGTTTTGGAAGAGAAGGAACTTGACATATGTATGAGTCCAGGGATTATTTTTCAATTTCCATGAAAATCTGATCATCTTTTGCCTAAACTGTGAATTTCTGAGAACAGTAAACAAACAGCTGTTGAGCCAAAAAGGAAGTGGTGGAGAACTGAACAGGTCTCAAGAGTGAAGCCAGGATGTTGAGATAAGGGGAGAAGTAAGGATGGAAGTGCCCGGAATGTGTTTGTTGGGTGAATAATCCTTGTAATAAGGAAGAATATAAAGATGCTATTTCCTTAATACTAGTAAGTTCAAGAATGCTATAGAACATCCCAGCTTCACCTGTCTACTGCTCCTTTCCCTCTTTACAAGATTTGACAGTCACAGCATTCAAAGAAAGTGTTAGAAAGGATTTAGAAATATGCTGCAAGAAGGATTTGGAACCTAAGAAGTATGAATTACAGTGTACAGTTCAGATGGATTTAGTCTACATGAGAAAAGATGAAATGAAACATGATAGCAGTTTTCAAATATTTAAGAAGAAATGTGGAATAAGCTCATCTTCATGTCTGTGGTGAATGAAACAAGAAGTAACAGGCTGAGACTGCAATTTGGGAAATGCAGATGTAACACAAGAAAAACCCTTTTTGGCAGTGAGAATAGTGAAGCATTAGAATATGTCACATGTGAACGTTTTGGAATGACCTTCTGTTGTAACAAGAGACTAAGCAAATATCTCCAGGAATTACATCAGCAGAGTTGATGCTGTTTTGGGCTAAAGCATGAACTAGTTGGCTTTAGAACATCAATTCCAACCTCAGTTTTAAAAAATGTTAATTGTACAACTCCAAGTAGAAAATGTTTTTCATAACCTAAGGCCTCTTTAATCCTCCAGGGAAAACTGTAATAGGTTCTGTAGTTGGGATAAAAGCTATGTAAAGTCAAGGTATGAAGAAGACATGCATTTTAACACCAGGTAATCACTGAAAAAATCCCCCAAGGACATGGTAGATTCTACATAGCTTGAAACCCAAGGTATTGTAGCCTATATAAAATTTATGGGCATGACTCAGATGTAACTGTTTGAAATTACTGTATTTAGTTTGTATTTTACGAGATGTGAAACTTTTTGATCTTAAATTCTTTTCAATTTTATTGTGTGACTAAATTTTCCTATGATATCATGTTCTATGTGTCTGCATAAGACATACAAGTAATACAACCCACTGGTTTAGACTCCTTCATGTCCAAAATCTGCTGTAAAAGCCACAAAAATACATTCAGAGAATGATGTGCAACAAGCACAGTCTTTGCTGTGGTTCTCTGGAAGTGGTGTGTCTGCAACTGCCTTGTGCTGCTGGATTAAGCCCTGAAAACTTGCAGAATATGTTCGGGAATAAAGTGATTTTCGATGACAGTCAGGCAGATCCCCAGACTTTCTGTATTATTTTTCTTGCACTGTTTACAATAAGGGAATGTTTGTAGAAATCTAATGAAATATATTGCAAATGAGTTTACAGTATCTTTATTTCTGAATGCTGGATGAGGCATTAGTTTCTCCACTGGCACAGGGGAGTGAGAGTTCCTTGAGTCACTGAGAATTCATCACATGCCTGGGTGAATATTGCAACTGGGCCATGTATGAGTAAGCAGCTCTGCAGCAAAACAGTGACTACATATACATCTTTAATAACTGCCATTTAATGTAGGTAGGAGATATGGAACCAGTGTGATGGCAACTGGAAACAAAGGAAGAAACTAAGTTTTCAAGCCATTTTGTTAAATCAGATAGCCCAGCTAGCTAGAGAGGAGGGATAGACAGAGCTGAAATGCAGGAGGCTTTGGAGAAAGACGATAAGCTATTATTTCATCATTAACTTTGTTTTAAGTTTACTTTCGCACATTACTAAATGCTGTATATTCTACTTCACTAGCACATATGGATTGTTTTGTTTTAATCTGTAAAGCCGTTTGGTATGACGTAATTTTTACCAGTTGCATTCTTGACATGCTGAAATATGGACTTTATTCTTACAGGGAGCTACAGTAAGAAATAGGTTTGAAACCAAATGGCTCAGCCTTTGCTACTGCTCTTGCACTTGTCATTTCATGGTTGTGTTTGGACCCATGCAATAAAAAGTGAAACTTCAAGAATAAACAGTGTTAACAAGATTGCATCAGAAATGCTGGAAATCTTTCAGAGACTATAGCAGCAATATTTTACATGCTCTTAGCATCTTACTTTTGAGAAATATAAAATGCTTCAAAATACTAATACTGTTTTTCAGAATACTAAGAAGAAACAGATGGAGTAACTTGAAGCACTGAGCTAATTTTCAGACTTATTCAGTGTACATTAGGTCATTAGGCAGAAAGCTACTTTGTGTAACAATGCATTTAATGAGTACTTACCATAAAAGCTATTTCCTGTTATTCTGTAAAGCCAATTAGCTATTTACCAAATACCAAATTCCATGTCTGTGTGATTTCTTAATTCGTCATGCAGCATGAAAAAAGGGAAATAGCCATCATATAAATTATTGTCTTGATAAATATATCATGCATTTTACACTATTCTATTCTTTTCTAAGAGGAATTGGGGTACACCTTTAGTTTATCTCAGAGATACTTACTGGCCAGAGCTCCTCATTTTCTCTGTGACAGACTCATGCTTTTAAATATCTTGTAAATACAATAGTATATCTGTATGTGTCTGTTGGTTTTGGTTTTATAGTGTGTATGATATTTAGTTATTTTGCATTCCAGGTAGAACAAAGATGTTGCATTTCCCCACTACTTTTCTTTTTGCCTGCTGTCCAGTATTACTCTTGTTCTGAGGATATAATGATTTGTAAGAGACATTCCTGGAATCTCATCCAGGTCTTGAAATTAAGGAGAGTCCTGAAGCTTCTGGCCAGCAGCTGAATTAATTCAGCCCATGAAGGATGCATTTGAGTTTTCATCATCATAAATGTGTGTGCATTATTTAGAGATAGCTCTTAATGTGATATGTCAGAGGTGGTAGTATTTCCCAAATTGTGGGCATGTGTCTCTCCCTGTCCGCCAGTTTAGGTTACAGACAGGAGGGAGGATCGCAAATTCTCTGAAGTTGCAGCTTTAGTAAACAGAAATCTCTGCAAATCGTTTTCATTGCAAGTGTATCTGATGCAAATTCTTGAATTATGAGGGATTATGAAATTTTATTGCTGAGCAGTGAACTGCCTCCATTACATAAACTTGTAAGAAATACCATTTATGAGCTGTAAGCGTCAGAGTTAATAACTACTATACTGCTCCAAATACGTGTTACGAAGAAATATTGTAATATGAAAATTGATTCCTCAAACTCTGTATGTATGTGTGCAGAGCTAGGTGGAGATTAGAAAATGAAGGACTAATCTAATCAAACACTAATGATTTTGAGTATTTGAGAAGGCCACAAGTGTTCACAAGTTGTTTCAGTACTTAGTTGTCCATACTGTTAAATACACGTGGCCTTTTTTTGGTCCACATTTGTCTGGTTTCATTTGGCTTTGTTTCAGCTTTCTGCTTTTGTTTGTTGGATTGAAGAGCCATCCACAATTAAAGCTCTCATTCATCTCTAAGTCCTTATGATGTGATCAAGTCAGCTCCCTGCTTCTTATTTGAATGATTGGGTGCAATGCAAATCATCGCTGAATTTGCTGACTGTCTTATCCTGTATCACATTTTTCAGAGCTATTTACCTGAAATACATAACTAAGAAGGTTTTGACTAGCTTGTCTTCCTTTTAAACACACAAGCTTGTTTCCCCAAAAGACTAAAGATCTGTACACAGAACAGGAAGTGCACTTAGAGTTTAGGTTTTATTTGGCATCTGTGCCTTGACAAATGCATGTATCAAAGGACTGTATTTGTGTGATCACCTCTGTTGCTGTGATGTGGCTGTCCCTCCAAAGGTCAGCTGAAGAGGCACTGCACCAAAAAGCAGAAAAACTTCCCCAGGCACTGATCAGTGATAATTCTATTCTGAGCAGAGGCAAGGAAACCATGTAGTTTGCACTCTCAAAATTTATATATAGCGCTGTTGCTGCAGGGCAGTGTGCAGATTTGAAGACATGAGAGTAAACCACATTCGTAACGTAGAAAAAGTAGAATTTTCTATTGTGTAATTCTGTCTGTCATTATATCACTTGTTCAGGTTTACCAAATTTCAGAAAGTTGCATGAAAACGGAGGAACTGTTTATTTTTAACTTTAAAGTTACTTGTAAAACTTTTTTCATTGCGTGTGTTAGGTAGGCAAAAATAAAAGCTGATTTCTGTTAATATCAGCTTTTTGCTGTGATGATGATTTGCGTTGATTTTTCTTACGCCCAGTTGAATTTTCTGTGTTGTGTGTGGTTTTCTATGTGAACCACTGGTTTGCGCTTGCTGATTCTAATAGAGGACCATCGGCATCACCGTATTTGTCTCAGAATCGCTTGCGGTCAGTGTAAACTAATGGGCAGTGAACATAACCAGGAAGTTCAAAAAGCTCTGTAAGTAGCAGTCGTGATTTGTCTCTGTAAGAATCTTAACCTAAATTAAAACAGTCAAAAGATACTTTATATCAATTAATAGAGTTCTTCATCAGTGGATGCCACGATCTAGTTCTGTATTATATGACTTTGTTTTGCAAGATCCATTACTTGAAAATATGGAATGTCTTTTGCAGGCTCAACTTATTTTCCTTCCAATTCTTATGGCTGAAGTTACTTGATGTTTTTAGCATGCAAGTAAAGTAATGTTGATTTTTCCATTGACTTTTTGATAAATGTGTTTGTTTTCTCTCTGTACAACACCTTTTTTTACATGAACTTTCTGTGCATGAATGTTGTGTGAATAATAAATAGGCTATTGAATAAGTCAGCATTCAGACTTCAGAATTAGATTTACAGGTACATCTGTTGACGATAGAGACTGATTTGCTTAAAATTTAAGTTCCATTCCCTCTTGTATCCATCTGGTGTCTTCTGCTCATCTTGTAACTTTAGCCAGTTATACACAGTGTATAAATATAGATGTGTATAGATAGAGATGTAACTTATAGGGCAGTGTAGTGAGAAGGATTAGGTTTTCAATGATCTGAATTTCAGACTTCTCACACGTTGCAGGGGATCCCTGACCAGTGAGCTATTGAGGGAAAGTCCTGATCAGATAGGGAAAGGAGGGATATCAGCCTCAGTTTAAATTAGGAACTTAAATAGCTGTTAGGAAGAGAAACCTCACATGAACCCTTCTCCCTCTAAGACAGAGGCATGCATTGTGTATCTATTATCCCACTGAATATAGGAGAGGCAGATTTCTAGGATTATACCACATAGTATTTCTCAGTAGATAGAAGCTAGCTGATGAGACAGCTGGATAGGTTTGAGGATAAGAGGGTCACGCAATCTGCATAAACTGTCAAATGCCTTGATATCTTTAATGACCGTATTTATCTGATCAGTAATTTAAAGCAGCATCTAGTGCTTAGAGTTATGACACAGTCACAAGATACATTTAATTATGCAAAATTCTGTTTTTTCAGCTCCTGACATCTGCACACTCCTAGTCATTAGACTAATGGTGATGTGCTAATGCTACCCCGAAAACATCTTTTTCTTCAGCTCTGGCAATAAAAAGGAAAAAGAAGAGTGCTATAGTTTGTAGTTAATGGAAGAGATGGATCTACATCAAGAACATGGTGACTAAATTAACAGAGTTAGTAATTTCTATGAAATTAACATCATTTTGTTGTTAAACTTCAGCTTTTTTTTTGCCTTTTTTTTTCCTTCATTATACAGAGGAATAATGAATGAGCTGAGAAGAAAACAGTGTTCTTGCTATGAAGCTGGTCTTCTGCCCTCTCCCCCTGCTGTAAGAAACTGCTCTCCTAATAGGAGAAAGTAGATTTTACATAGTAACACAAGAAAAGTTACTTGTCTAAATGTTTTGCTCTTAGCTGCAAGCCCTAAGGCTTTCTTTTAACAGCTACAGATAAAATTCTTGTTTTCCATGCCTTCCTCTTTTTCCGATTGTAGATATTACAACACGCAAAAACTCTTTTTGCTCCTCATTTTTCACAGGGACAGCCTGGTGAAGGAGAAACAGCAGAAAAAATATGTCCAGGTAAGGATCTTTTTTGTATTTAGTGATACTGGCTCCTACAGCATTATAAATGTGACTGCTTTTACAGCAGATACAGTGCCATTATAGAATGAGCTTTACTGATCTTTAAAATTCTGCTCTGTTAATTGAACCTGTCTTGAGATCGTACTGTTGCTTTCTGGAAAAAGAACTTGAACTGGAACTTAAAATGCCTTGTTGTTGTTTTTTGCATCACAGAACACTTAGCGTCTTTATTTCTTTAAAACCGTCTTTAGTTATTTCCTTTGCTGATGATACCTATCAGGCAAAGTGTTTGATCACAATTGTTTTTCTGTTTGCATGCATTAGGGCTGCCTGGCTTTTAATGACAGCGTAGTTCCTTCAGTGAATTCTTCCAGCAAAACCCATGGTAACTCTCTTATCGTCAGGAAAGATGATAGGAAAGATTTAGAATCTACCTAATAAAGGTAACAGTAATGGGTTCTGTTGATGTAATTTTAAGAGAGATAACTGCTTAGCACTAGGGCTTGACATTAATTTATACCTGTTA
The DNA here is from genome assembly GCF_000695765.1 of Mesitornis unicolor. NCBI lineage: Eukaryota > Metazoa > Chordata > Aves > Mesitornithiformes > Mesitornithidae > Mesitornis > Mesitornis unicolor. Next base: position 104,396 of record NW_010187550.1, on the reverse strand, counting down.
CTGTCCAATACCTGTTGCTAGGAGACTTTCTACATAAATTTAAAAAAAATAAATATAAGTGATTTCAGATATGAGGTTAAATGCTGTGTTTTTTACTTTGCTCAGACAAGGTTTATATGTTTTAACAGAGGTTATGACACAATGTGATACTGGATTTGTTTTGGACTCTAATCTTGTATATATGAGATAGTATATTTGGCTTTGAGATTTTGTCTTTTTAGGGTACAATGTACATACATCATAGCCTGAGAATAAAAAATAGAAATTAAGGAATCCAAAACAGTAATGTGTAATTTGAGTACCTAACCAAAAGCTTTTAATGAACAGCAAAATTCGTGCCAATATTTAATGTATGCTGGAAAGTTCATCTGGTGAAAACCTCAGAATGAAATGTGAAGCAGGACAGCTTTTGCTGTCATAGCTTTTCACATACATATTTCTGATTGAACAAAACCCTCTCTTTGCTCTTAATTAATGTAACTATGATTTCAACAGAAAGAACATAATTGATTAATATTTAGGTGATTATTCTTCAAAAGTGATCACCCACGTACTTTTCCTTTTTTTTACAGTTTTCCTAGTGAGGTCACAAAATTTCATTTATTGCTGTTAGAAGAGCAACCAGGCTCCTCCCTCCATCCCTCCCCCGGGCATCCCACTACAAAAGAAAACTTTCTGCATGGGAGCTACCTAGGTAGACAAGATGTTCTTTTGAACGGAATGGTGAAGGTGAGAAAATGAAGAAATTTGGTCTCTTTGAAGACACAAGCTAGTACAAATTAGCTTAAGAAATCACCATTAAGGTGTTTTATTTTGAAGGGGATGTTGTAAGTATTTTGGTTTTGCTAAATATTTGTAAACTATGAGAAATATCAATTGCTAATTTTCGTAATTTAAATCTATGTATGTTTGATAAAAATATTCAGGGATATATGTATACATGCATTTATATATATGTGTGTGTGTATAAATATAAAAAATATGTGCACACGTGCTTTTAAGTCTTGGATGTGGTTTTGTTTTAGGTTCAGGTAACGTGTACATAAGAAAATGTGCCTTTAATGAAGAACTAATGTATTGCTGTAAACATGCAACTACCTTTAGTTTGCATGTGGCAGTATAACATTGTACTAAACATTAGTTTATTTCTCCTATTAATTACTGACTACTTTTTGTCTTATTCTTTTCTTATATCGGCTTATGCACAGTAGTCCTCAAATTAGCTATTGTATTATCTAATCTGGGTTATACTTATCTTGAGAGAGTGGAATTTCTTTACCTACAGAAATCTGGAATGTTTTTCTCCCAAAAATGCTGGTCAGAGACTTTTTTCAGCATGTTTAAGTAGTGCACAGTCTAGCTTGTTGCATACTTTTCTGACTTGAGAGAGAATGAGTGAATAGATTTTATAATATTGATATTGTGCATAACTTTTTTGTATTACATCTGTTAAAAAACCAAAACAACAAAAACCCCCACTGGTACATAGTTATCCAAACACAAAGTTTTTGTCTGGGCAGGGAGGGGAGTGGGAAGCAAAGAGTGGAGAACAAAGTGCTAGATGGAAGAAATGGCTGTGTATTTTAGAAACAAAGGACTGAAATCGGCTAAAATTGTTGATAATTGTTGGTAGTTAAATAGAAGAAAATGGTGATCAGAGAGCAGAAGTATTTTCTCTCTATTGAAACTAAGTAGGTGATAGCAGTAGTTTTTTGCAAGGTATTGTGGAACACAGAAAAGAGAATTCCTAGCCTATTTTATAAAGTGTTGCTGTGAGCTGCTTTCTCATTTTTTCTTATTCCAGATGAACAGTGGTTCATCTGATAAGAAATTATTTGACCTACATTTTAAAAAAATAATGTTTTTATTCCCTTTTTAATTTTTTTTTTTGTGGAGCATAAGTTATTATTTTCAGTAATGGTCATTCATTTCAGTTTAGTTCATGGTGGTGATTAACTTAGAGATGCTTATCATATTCAGAGTTTTCAGATAGGTGTTTCCTGTTGTATATGGTGAACTGACTGACTGTAAAGTTTGAAATCTAAAATAGCTAATGCAGACCATTGATTTTGCTGTTATACAGGAAGGTGTCTCCGGAGTGTTATAGATCTTTTGTTTAACAGTGACGAAAGTTTTGGCAGCTACGGAATGATTTAATGCGAGATTGATACCTATATTTAGGTGTTTAAAAGCAGCTATCTGTGATCAGAGTGTTTAATCCCCCATTACAATCAGTGGAGATTTAGTTAATGCTATAACTGGAGTTTTAGGTGATTTTAAAGTAGCCGTCTCCCTTTGATCATCTGAATATCTCTACAGCCTTCTTTGACTGTACTTACCCTTAGATAATCACTGACTGTAATAGGAGTTAGGATGCCTTGTTCACATGCAGGACCTCAGCAAATATATCCCTTCTCTATCTACAGATTGCATCCAACTATAACATCTTTCTGTTTTGGTTTATCTGGCCTATGTGTTAATATAAATGTGTATATTTTTACAGTATTAAAAAGGCTACTGATTTTATTGATATAACTGAAAATACCACCTGGTTTTGTGAACCAAGACTGTATGTGTTTTGTGCACTTATAAGTGTGGTCAAGTACTCCTTCATGGGCTACTTGGAAAAATCTGGTTCTGGATGTTTTGTTGTTATTGTTGTCTGAGCTGTGGATAGCATTTATTAAAATTACAGTTTGCATATGCCCACTTAAAGTGAGTTTTGATGAATACACAGATGGATCAAAACAAGCTTTTTTGAGCTATTGTGGATGAGTATTGAAAAAGAAACAAAGCTCTGACTAGAGCATAGATTTTAATAATTCCAGTCCCATGGTGGTGAATGTAATGGTAAGTACTGCTAATTTTTTTTTTTAATTATTATTTATTCATTTTAAGATACTTCTTGACCTATGGTAAGCATATAGTTATTTGATTTTGTGCTTTCAAACAAAATCGTACTGCAGGGACACATTTTTATTCTTTATTCCCATGTGAAAGAATCTACTAAATGCATACTAAAACCAAACTAAACAGATAGTTTACCCTTTAGATTTTCAGATCCAGGTGCTCACAGGAAATATGCAGTGGGGGCTATTGACAAGGGAGCAGATAAAAGGTATCTGAGTCTCAGAATTGGTTATTACATGTGCTAGAACTAGATTGAAACAGAAATAGGGACATTTTTATGTTTATGTTCCTACCAGTTTTCCTATCTTATACTTGGGAAACTCCTCCTCAAAAAACATCCCTTCCTGCCTTTGACAGTGTTTTGCGGAGCAGTTCTGTTAGTTTAAGTTCCTTGCTTAAGGACTGTTGAGCTACGTATGGAGCTTGAATTTGTGTTTTGTTTTTCATGCTGAAAGTCTAAATCTGTTAATTATTATCTCTAGTGATTTGTCATTACCCCAGTGAGCATTTTGTAATTTTTGTCTGTGAAACTTTGTATTAATAGACTCATTTTTTGACAGTATTTTGCTATTCTAGAATAAATTGTCCTAAAGGATAGCTTTTCTCTTAGGAAATTTTATAGATCATTGTACTATAGTAGTGCCCTTGTGTCCATTTCATTTAATGACTTGTTCATCTCTTTCTAACACTTTGCAGATCATTTGTTCAGTAAATTTAATCGGTATATCTGGAATTCCTTGAGTTTTTATATAAAAACATTCTGTTATTTCCCCCATACCCAAAGTCAGCCTTAAGCCAGTTAGACTAACCTAAAACTGTGGCTGGCTATAGAGACTAAATTCAGTTCATCTCTAGATGAGAAAAATAAGTAATTTCCATTTTAATTAAAAAAAAAAAGAGGCAAATTTGAAGACTTATTTTTATATCCCTGATCCTGTGGAGAGAAATCCTTTAGTAACTGAAGGTGCCAACAGTGTATTTGTATCTGTTACTGATGGACCGCTTTTTAACTGTAGGACCAAAGATATTAAAACCTGTCATAGGATTTGCAATTCTTAATTCAATTTAAATGGAAATTTCTTGCATATCTTGTATTGGAAATTAACAGATCTAGACTCTAGCCTTGTATTTGCCTTTAGCAGTATGCTTTTGGTAGTCTATTGTTAGGATTCCCCCATACTAACTTGTATTTCTTTACCGAGAGGGTGGTCAAACACTGGAATGGACTTCCTAGAGAGGTGGTCGATGCCCCAAGCCTCTCAGTACTTGAGAGGCATTTGAACGCCCAAAACAACATCCTTTAACTTGGTCAGCCCTGAATTGGCCAGGCAGTTGGATGAGATGATCATTGTAGGTCCCTTCCAACTGAAATAGTTCTATTCTATTCTATTTTCATGTGGGGTTTCACAGAAGGAAGAAATAATTTATAAAATCGGTATTACTTTTAAGTTGTGTATTATTTCTGTTATTTCCCAGTTGTCAATAGCTTTCTCTTTTAAGTTACTTATAGCCCTGGAAACACACATATAGAAGGAAAAATGGATCCCTTGTTTTGGCCATCAGAAGCTAACAGCTTTCGACGTTTCACCCCTGAGTCCTTGGCAGCAATCAAGGAAAGAATTGCTAAGAAAAAAAAGCAGCAAGCTGAAGTTAACCAGAAGAATAAGGACAAAGGAGTTGAAGAAGATAAACTTACACCTCAGCTTGATCTGAAAACTTGCAAAAAGCTGCCATCTCTGTATGGGGATCTTCCTGTGGAGCTCATTGGGGAACCCCTGGAAGATTTTGATCCATACTACAGTGATCATGAGGTTAGAACTTTGAAAAGCATTTTTCATTTAGTTTTATCTGCTGAACTGTGAAGAGATGGTAAAAGCTCTGTCCAGGAGGTGCTGGTTTTTTATTATTCTGTAGACAAATCTTCTAACATTAATAGCAGTTTTTGGGACAGGAATGCTAAGGTATGCTCCATATTATGTAATGAAAAGGTATTTTAAGTTCCAGTCAGTAATCAGAACTAATTACGAAAACATGATACACTTGATAGATACACTTTGATAGGAAGTATATTCAGGGATAACTGATGCTTTTTTTTTTCCAGAGCAGTTTCTATGATGTCTGTAGAACTGAACTCACTATAATACAAACTGTGCCTGTCAAATAGTAGATCAAACTGGAATTGCTGACTTACTGCAGATGCTTTTGCTGAATTACAAATATTCAACAAATTATGGGAGGCAGACTAGAAATATTTGCAGTACTCTGTGTAGCAAACCAATATATTTTCATCATAGTAAATTAATTTTCCATTACTTTATGTCTCATCAACTTTATTTATTGTACCGTATTTATCTTGCATATGCACCATGCTATTGCAAAGTGATTTGTGGTGTTGTTTGTAGGAGTGTGTGAAGCAGATGCTCTAGGAATCCCTTTTTTTGTCAAAGTAATCAAAGTGATATTCTTGATGGAGAGAAACTAAGGCTGATTCAGTGGAAAAAAATTAGATGAATGTTAGTGAATGATGTATTCATTTTAAGAGATTTCATTTTTACTTCATGTGGCAAAAATACTGAGCTGCATGAGCCTTAAGATAGCTCAGAGGGAACTTATAGTGTTACCTGATAATTTAGAGTTTTACCTTGCGTTGACCATATGTATTCTGTAAACAATCTTTTGTAGCCTGTAAAACTATCCAAGAGTAAGGTACTTTGACATACGATTAACACCATTGTTGTACTCCCAGAATAGTATCCTTTCATTACTTTCACCAAGTAAATACAATCACTTGCTCTTCAAATTCATTCCCACTATTATTTCTTCCTCACAGGCAATAATGAGCATTTATATTGCTGGTGTCTTTCTTTCAAAATGTAGTATTGTCAGGTCACAGCTCCAAGTAGCAGTACAGGAAAGTTTTACTCATAATTGCAGTTAGTTATAAGTCTAGATGCAGATTTGAAAACATAAACATTTAATTCTTGCGGAAAATTTTGTTTCAATAGAATATTTCATATGCTATGAATCTTTTTTTTTCATAGACTTTTATGGTGCTAAATAAAAGGAGGACTATTTTCCGGTTTACTGCCACACGTGCCTTGTGTATATGTGGTCCTTTTAATCCAGTCAGAAAAACAGCAATTAAAATTCTAATCCATTCATATCCTTTTATTGGTTTCCTTTATTTTCCTTCCTATATTCCCTTATTAGTTTTAAATTATACCGTACCATTTTCTGTCATTCTATTCCTCTGTTCATATTAATGTAATTGTAAGCTCATGTGGCTGTGACAGAGATTTTTAAAAAGTTATCTTGTTTTACAACAGCCAGGATATTTACATGGCATTGATACCAGTGAAAATACCAAAAAGCTCATATCTAAAATCAGATTTACAGATATTGTTATGAAACAACATTTGGAGACTATAGTATGATATTTTAGGCCTTTTCCAGAACTTTTTCTAGATCTCTATTGTGGTGACAAGCTTAAATTTAAAACAAAACCAAAAAAAACAACAACCCAGAAACCAAAGCAAAACAGTGACTCTAGTTGAAATATGTAGCATATGATTTACGGCAATGCTTTGCTGTCTCTGGTGTGATCCTAAGAAATGTATTTCTCACTTGAGTTCTGAAGAGTGCCCATTTTTTATATTTTGGAAGAATATAAGCATAGTTTGAAGAATGTAAAAATGCGAAGGATCACAGGTGCAAAACCGTAGGCTGAGCAGTTTCTGTGCTTTCTATCAAACATCTGTCTTCATTTGAAATTATTAATTTCTAGATATAGGTCCTTTTATGGGAACTTATAGCTGACTTTTAATGTGTATTCATGCTATAAGAAAGTACTAAATTTGCTATTCAGTTTCAAATAAACCCTAAATTTAAGGCCAATGTTTGTCTAAAAAACTCCACATTTGTATTAGGTGACAAGTGACCTTTCATGAAAGGATGTTTTTTCTTATGTATGTTTTCATTGCCCGCCACACAAACTGAGCAAGTTTTCTTTGTGACAAAGCATAGGTGTCCCTTGTAAGAATGTGTATATAGACTTCCAGTTTCAAAGAACACTGGTTATCAATAATTAAACTTTTTCATATGATTTTCCTAGGATTAAAACCCCTAGTTATTATGTGCTTGTGACTCATTTCTCTTTATTTCATGCTCCTGATGGGAAGAAATGGAGGTTTCTAAAGTTTCAAATAATAGTGGGCAGCAGAAGACTCAGAGTTTTTTCATTTGGTTGTGTTTCTCATCTCTTCTGTCAAACATATTATGCCCCACTGATGTCCTAACTTCCAGAACTATCTCCACATGCAGATAATTCATTGTTATTTTTATTCACAAAGTTTATCTGGGTGAGCAGAATTTTGACCTGACATTGGTTTCTTTGGAAAACACATGACAAATCCTGAGTATGTTCAAAGTAATTATTTGAGTATCTGTGTAGGGGTTTTTTGTGTAAATCAGCAGCTTTTCTGAACTACCTTGTTTTATAATATAACACCTTTTCCTTAACTTGTTATTCACATTATTTGTTGGCTTTATTACGTGTACTGTGGTACTCAATTGTGTTTCCATGGCTGTAAACCAGCTTCCAGTCGAACTCAGCTGGACTGAGTAAGTATCTCAGTTGCCATTCATTCACTCATGTTCTAAGGATACTATCATGCTGGGCTGAAAAATGTAAATAGTTTGGTGATTTAATTCTGGGGCTTGGAAGTTCTCAGGATCTTTAGGATTGTTCATGTTGAATCACACAGTCTTCTGTGAAGCTTCAGAGCCTTTTCTTAGAGGCTTATACCATATGTCATTTTCTCTACATATTGGCTAGTTTTGCTATCTGGTCCAACATAGAAGGTTGCCCCATTTTTCCTTTCAAGGATTAATCCTTAGAGAGACTGTGCAGCAGGATTTTAACTTAATATCTCTCATTCTAAGACAATAACCTGAATCTCTGTTATGGCTGGCTCCTGCAAAAAGTATAAAAGGATAATTATTCATTCCATTTTTTCTTGTTGTTTTCTAGGGACACCTCTAGTACAGTTGTTCACATTTGGAAGCCATCTATTTAAAATGCCTTATTACCTTTTGTAATTGCACACTGTACTCAGTGTAACTTGAGTTAATGTTCTGGAATTAAATCTTGAAAATGGGCCTGGTGCCTCAGAGGTTCTATAGTTTTAATTACTCTTATTTTGGGGTAAGCATGGTGATAATTATAGCTTAATTTTATGTAGGATTTCTTTCAGCTATAGAGTATTTGTCAGAATAAATGTATAAAACGTGCAAATCTTACAGGCTAAAATGTCTTCATTTATGTTTTATTATTTTTATTTTATTCGTTATTTTTCTGGCAAAATATTGAAGCTTTGAAATTCTCCAATAGATTTACAGAGAAATCGTACTAAAATTTAGGAAGGCATATTATACCCATGATGTTTCTGAAAGTAATATAACCTGTCTTATTTTACTTCACTTTTTTAATCTTCATCTCCATCCAGTGACTAAATGATAGAAAAGGTAGAAATGTGTCTGAATGTATCTCAATCCCATTAATATTTTTATTTCTATAATGTTAATATACACCTTCCTTCTCAGATATCTTTTTACTGCCATATATACTGGTGAAATATTGGTAAAATTATTGGCAAGAGGATTTTTTTGGAATGAATTTACTTTTCTTCGAGATCCATGGAACTGCTTGGATCTTCTTGTTATTATTTTAACGTAAGTAAAACTCGATTGCTCTTTTACACTCAAGGGACAAAAACACAGATAAAATGCTATTTGTTGTTGCTGAACTTTTTTAGAGTGGTTGGCATCCTACATGCTTATGAATGACTTTGATTGAATCACCTTTTGCATATCTGCAAAGAGAAAAATAGTCACAGACATTAAAGCAAGACCTAAATGCGAAGCTCATCTTAGAACCATTTGATTATTCTCAATTTAGTATGTATTTATTTTTTTTAAGGTGCAATTGCATAGACAGTGGAAATCAAGCATGCCTCTTTATACTTAGTTGTTTTCTGGATCAGATGAAACTCATTTGAGAAGGATCCAAAGTGGGCCACAAGTTGTTGAATGACGTGGTGATAAGTAGCAGATGAAACCCCAAGAATGTAAAGTGATGCTGAAGGAAAAACCGACCTAGCTTTATATACACAGTTCTGGGTTCTGAAATAGCTTTCACTTGTTGGGAAGAGGATGTTGGTGTTAAAATAGACAATCTTGTGAAAACACCACTCCAGTGTGCAATCATGAGCAGAGAAGGAAATAGAAAATGAGGACACTATAAGTAAGACATAAAAGAAAGAAGCAGAACACATAGTTATTTACCTATGTGGCTTGTCTTTTTCTTAAGGACTATATTTATTTTTGCATCCGGTATCTCAAAAGATGACAGAATTTTAAAAGAGATGGAAATGTGTATCTTGTATTCCACATAATAAGAAACTAAATAGAGTAGAAGTCTGATGAAGAAAATACAGAGCACGGCCATGGTTGAAGTCTATGGCACAGAGCCTAAAAGAGAACAGATAGTTTATTTTTTTCTCCTGTGATGAGACGTAAAGGCACCAAACGAATTTGTCAGAGGGCAGAATAAAAAAGGGAGTAGTTTTTCGCATGTTGTGTAGGCATATTTCCATGGGAGGTTGTGGATGCAAAAAAATTAGTTGCATTCAGAAGGCCTCTAGACAAAATCCTGGATGTAAATGCACTAAGGGTTATTTTTAACACAAAGATGCTATGTCTTGTTCAGGAAGTCCCTGAGCTATAAATTTACTGGAAGAATTAAATCTGGGAAGCATCACTGCATTGATTCTAAACTCTCCTGTAAGTGTCTGTTGTGGGTCACTCTTGAAGACAGGGTAATAGGCCAGATGGATCACTGCTGTGCTCAATTTTAAATTCATACCAAAACCAACTAGCTAAGTGGACAAGAAATGAGGAATAAAGCAAGTCAGAATTTGCATCTCAGATAGAGAATGTTTATCTTGAAAGCAAAATAGTCTTACTTGCAGCAGTGAACATTCACTCATTCCCAGTCTCACAGCTTTCAAAGCAAATCTCTGTCATTTAGCATTTCTGACTAGCTTCGAGTTGTCTTCTTCTAATTTATTAGAGGTAGAGTAATTTAGATTGGAAGGAATTTCTGGATATCATGTGATCCAGCTCCATGCTAAAACCAGGACTAATTAGGTTTCTCAGGACCTTGTCCAGTCATATTCTGAGTTTCCGTAAAGATGGAGATTCAACAACCTTTCTGAGTAACCCTTTTCAACCACATTGTGGTTTTTTTTCCTCCCAAATTTCTAACTGAAATGTCTTATGTAGCAACTTCTCTCTGCTCCCTTTCATCCTTTCATGGTGAGCTTCCAAGAATGGCCTGGTTCCGTCTTCTCTAAGACCTTACATTGGGCAGCTGAAGACAGCAATAAGATTCCTGCTCCATCACCCTATTTAGACCACTAAAGAGCTTACACATTGTTAATCATCAGCAATTATCAAGTAGTCCAACAGCTGTATGAACTATTTCATTTTACGATCCTACTTCCCTACCCATACTCCTAATTCATTTGTGTTCAAGCAGATATTAGCACTTTGCAATATAGTATCTCCTTCTGGGATTTTTTGTGTCAAATTTGGAAATTAACTCAACAGGTGTTAGTTAACTCAGGTGCAGCTGTTACTTAAGGTACTTGAGAATTATTTAATTTTATAGGCTAGGCAAAGCAATCATGTTCTGATCCGTTGCTGACAAAAGTCATGCTTTGAGTGGGAAGTCGCCTAGATCACCTCCAGAGGTCCTTTCCAACCAATGTTTCTCAGATTCTCTTATTGAGACTTTTAAGAAATTCTGTTACCGGTTATGACCTTGTCATGAATCACAATTCTTGTCCATTCTGGCATGAAAGAAGTATTATAAAGTATGGGGTAACCTGTTAAAGTGCTGTGTATTTCAGCAACTCTTAAAATCCTAATTTTCTGAAATATTCAAATTGTTGAAAGTATTAAATAGAAACTAGTTTTAATACTCAAGTCCTTAGCTGCCTGTTAAAGTTAGAAAGACAGCCATGCAGTGCAGAATTAATATATTGTAAACTTAGTTTTACTCACCTCCCTTCTCCTAAAGTATATATTGTGTAGTTCTGAGATAGCTGCAATGTATATTTTCATGTGATCTAAATCAGATTACCCTGGGTATGAGAGAGTGTGGTTTTAACATTGAAAGTTTTTATATTTATTTGACATTTTGATGGACAAACACGTCAAAAGTTAAGCATCCAAATCCACACTAAGTTAAAACTTGCTGTGTTTCTTTTCATAGGCCCTATTCAAAAGTCTCATTTTTTTATATTAATACCTAGAAATAGACTTAGATTCCTAATTTTAGATATCTGCCTTAGGACATACTTGTCCTATTTATTTTCTGCAACTTACTTGTTACTGTGTGCTCAATATGCATATACTCTGGAAAACTAGATCTTTGTCATTTACTTCTATGGTGACTTAATTTTATAGGTATGTTACTCTGTTTTCAAATATGGGCAAGGTTTCAGCTCTTCGAACTTTCAGAGTACTGAGAACTTTGAAAGCTGTTTCAGTAATACCAGGTAAGGAACAATTATGTCCTACTAATTTTACTTCTGCTTCAGCAATGTGCTATTTCTAATTCCTCTTCTGTTCTTGTCTTCGGTTTTCTGGCCACTTTTTATGACAGTTAACACCCACATTTGGGTGGTCTTCAACATATATTTGTTCCCTTCCTAGCGTTGTAAATGTTCTTTTGCTTTTAAACTGGTGACATCTGTAAGGCATTATCTTCTAAGACAGAATTCCCTGAGGTCAGCAGAAGCTATTCGTTACTGTAATGTGCCTTTGGCACAATGTGAAGTACTTATTTAATGTTAATCAGGCACAGAAATCTGCCCATATTCATTAAAGTTCATAAGAGTTGGCTTAGATGCCATCTTAGTTTAGATTTAGCAGAAATCTAGTTTTTGATTTAGCAAAATGAGTGTTAGAAGGAAGTCAAACCAAACTAAGTTATGATTAGGAAATTTAACTAAAAATACTTTATCATTCCTGTGCTTTATTTTACCTCATTTAATACTCTGAAGTTACAAAACCATTTACATTCATTGTTTTTATCATACAACTGCTGTTTATTGTCATATGGGAACGCAAGAGCATTCTTCTAATTTTGCGTATTTCTGAACCTTTTTTTCCTAGGTCTGAAAGTCATCGTAAATTCACTTATTGAATCTGTTAAGAAACTTACTGACGTGTTGATCTTGACTGTTTTTTGCTTGAGTGTATTTGCTCTAATAGGCCTCCAGCTTTTTATGGGCAATTTGACATCCAAATGTGTCCTCAATGTTACATACAATGACTCGTTGTGTAAGGATGCCAAGATATATGTGCCAACTGATGAGGGTAAATTCTGTTCTTTTCTCCCTTTGCATAATCCATGTATCTTTCTATGTCTTATGTATTTCTCACAGAGAGGTATGTCCCTCCATTTGCACAAGTAGTAATATGAAGTCTCTGGTACAACTGAATGTGGGATTAGTGAATCTGGGATTTGGAGAAAGATTAGCAGCCTGTGAAATAGAAGGGACTGAGTTTCCATAAGCATTTGCTTCTTTACCTATGCACATTGCCCAGGGATCCTAATTTTAGGAGTACTGCACAGATAATGAATTTTTCCATCACTTAATCTATATTGTTCAGGGATCTTGCCTACTTCTTGCAGAGGTTCTTATTTTTACCAGAGATCAAATAAAATCTAGCACTTTAAGTTCTGAGTTAATTTTTTTTTTTTAGTGACCGCAGGACCAGATCTGCTGAGAAAAACCCCTATTGTCCTTTGTTGTGAAGGGAGTCTTTCACAGAGGTTTGGTCCATCCTCTGTCTTTAAATTTTTTGAAAAAACTGTATTTAAAAGTGCAGTGATGTATGGTTTACTGTCAGAGTTCTGAAGGAAGTGACTACTTCTGATTTTATGATTCCTTGATTTTTTTTTTTATTAGATATCTGTTACAGAATGAATAAATCTACTGAAAGACTGCTCTGTGGGTTCAGTTCAAATCCTAAGTAAGTGAACAAAACTGTTTTAGTACTTCCATATTTTTCCTCCAGATATACTGTGGTTTTATTTTTGGCCTAAAGGAATAGTGATGATTTTTCAGGAGGCTGGAATGTGTGTGTGTGTGTTATTAAATTAAAAACCAGATATTTCACATCGGGAAAATGAATGAAGTCAAGTACTAAGATGCAAGCAATTATGTATGTGCTTTGTTGCTAACCACTGGTAATATAATGGCCATGTAGAATGATACAAAGGAGAAGGGGAACAGATCAGTAAAGAGTTGTTAGATATTAATAAACTCTTCTCTCAGCGAATTATTTAAAAGGAAACATATCTAATTTTTTCACCTCTCTATGTCTTTGTTTGCATGTATCCTACATCAATGGAGAGTTTCTTTGTAAACAGAAACTATACAAGACTGGAGTTACTGTCTAGCTTCTTTGACATTTTTTGGCTTTCTAGGATTGTCTGATACAAATCAGCCCTTCCAGCAGAATTATATTATTTTCAGGGACATGGTTTAGAAGTGGGCATGGTATAGTTAGATATCAGTTGGACCTGATGATCTTAAAGGTCTTTTCCAACCATAACAATTCTGATTCTATATTGAGGAATAATGAAACAGACCTTCAGATATACTGAGCAAATCTGTATTTGATGTTGTGTAGGATGCTTTCAGGTACAGTCTAATACTACAAGTATTATTCAACATTTCTTTTGTGGTTAGCAATGAGTGCCCAGAAAACTATATCTGCAAGGAGATTGGGAAGAATCCTGACTTTGGTTATACAAGTTTTGACCATTTTGGCTGGGCCTTCCTTTCTTTATTTCGTCTGATGACACAAGATTGCTGGGAGCGTCTCTACAGACAAGTAGGTACTTTTATTACCGGCTAGAATTACTTTAGACATGCAGTTTAGAGCTTTATGTCCTTTGGAAAATTCTACACCTGTTTTAACATTACTGATACCAAATTTCTTTTAAAATCAATGTAAATATTAAGGAAGTAGCTTCAAGTGACAAAGTTGTAACACCATCTGCAAGTGACATTGGACAAGGCCAATCATGCTGTGAATGCTTATATTTTTCTTGAAGAATACACTTAGTTCAGTGATTAATAGTTAAATGTTAATATGTAACTACCGAGCGACTGGGGTAGATAGTAGATCTGGCTAGTGGGCTCACTGCTGCTGCAGGGGATATGAGGATATGAGTCCTGACTCCTTGCCAAACCTTTTGGCTCAACACATACCCCTTCATTTCAGATCATTTTTGACAACTGGTACTAAAAAAATTGGAACCTTTATGTTTTGGTTCAGAGAGCTGACTGCAACTTTTCCATTTTTTTGACAAAACTGATACAAAAATTACACGTAGGGAACTCTCTGTATCCCTTACATCTATGCAGTACCTTTGCTAGAAGGGAATTATCCTCTGCCTTGTTCTGTGACTTTCATATGGTCCACATTAACTTTTTTTCCAGCAGCCTTTATTAACTGAGATTTTTTTTAAAAGTGTACATCCTCTTTTTGCTATTTGGAGGTCATGTGGGTTTTAGTTTTTAATGTCTCTGAGCTTAATTTGGAGCCATCTCCTCTGCTGCCATTTAAAAAAAATGTAAGAATAAGCTGTCTAAATATTCCCTCTGATTCTCTAGTTACAGCATCTTTCATAATTGTTTAGATAATCCTAGCTTTTGTCCTTATTATTGAGTTTTATGAATTTCTTCTGTAGTCACCTGTATATCTCTTTACAGCTGAAGTTGTCTTCTCATAACTTAAACTGTGATGATTGTTTGCTTAATTTGATGGGAGATGTTCACTTTAATTTTAAGAATAGATTTTGTTAATTCTTCTCTGCAGTGCATGGCATCATTATGAATGTTTGATGGTCTGCTGCATAAAGAGAAAACATTCAGTGATCACAGAGAAGTTTTTAAGAGCTGAGATTTATTTACTTGAAGGCCAGGGGAACTCCTAACTAGATGTACTTCTAGATATTATATGCAGATATTATATATAGTCTATATATATAGACTTCTTCTAAGTTCTTCGATATGAGGGTGGTAGATCACTGGCACAGGTTGCCCAGAGAGGTGGTGGAGGCCCCATCCCTGGAGATATTCAAGGCCAGGATTGATGGGGCTGTGAGCAACCTGATCTGGTGACATTGTCCCTGCTCACTGCAGGGGTTGGACTGGATGAGCTTTAAAGGTCCCTTCCAACCCAACACATTCTGTGATTCTGTATTGTGTAAAGATATTCTAAGTTATAGACTAGAGGTGGATCCTACTGTTGTTTAAAGAAAATGGTGCAGTATGTTGAGCTTTGTATTATATAGGAAAATAAATTGTTTAAAGTTAGTTTGAAATTCTATTGTAAACGTTAACTTATTAAGAATTTATTGCAAACTTCACCTTTTTCCCACAGACTATCCGTACATCTGGAAAGAGCTCTGTTGTATTTTTTCTGGGGGTCATCTTTTTGTGTTCGTTTTATCTCTTCAATCTGATCTTGGCTGTGGTAACTATGGCATATGAAGAGCAAAGCAGAGCTACTCTTGCTGAAACAGAGGCAAAGGAAAAATTGCTTCGGGATGCCCAACAAGTTCTAGAGAAAGAAAAGGTTTGTAAATTATCATATTTAATATGTAATATGTGGATCCTTTTGTTTTCCTCTGCAAATTAGGAAAATGAGGTTTTTAATGAAGCATGTGCTTTTTACAATACTTTCTCACACTTCATCTCTCTTTCTATCTCTTTATAAATACACACGTGTATGTGTGTATATATATATATATTTAAATATATATAAACATTTCTGTGATACAGACAAACCACATGAATCCAAGTTAAATCATAGTAAGTTTTAGAATTTTCAGGAATGACTTGCTTGCAAGTATATAGCTTTTATGGTATTGCATAGGTGCCTGCGC
>NW_010187550.1:82488-88422 GCF_000695765.1 Mesitornis unicolor | reverse complement strand
TCTGTGGCTTGCCCCGTTTTTGTACACCACCACTATTGCTGTGTAAAAAAATTCCTTCCTCTGGATATTCCTTCTTGCTATTGCTGCGTAGTCTGATGAAGGGAGTATGAGCGGATAATTTTGCATCTATAAGAAAAGTTGTCATTTCTCCAGTTCCCTGAGTTTGGAAGTTCTGATGCTGATAGATTTCAGGATTAATTAAAAACACAAGCTTTCCGAGAGCCACTGTGCTCAGCCATTTAAGGGGCGTCATGCCTCTTTTTGAGTGCCTCTATGCAGTACATCTACCAGTTGACAAGAGCAGGAGTAGGCTGGCCAGGCTAATGCCATTAGTTCCATATTAATGTAACAGAACATCCAGAAACTGCTTTAATTTCTTTGTTGTTGGTTTGGAGATCTAATAGACATATGTCAGATTTCTGCTCACGGCACAGTATTGCCTAGATTTATTCATTCCTTGGCCTGTACAGGACCAGGAATCACCTTGTTGTTTTTATTTTACTCCTGAGAAGTAAAGCTCTGAGCTGAGGCAACAAAATAGACTGAAAATTATTGCTAAGACGTATTTTGTCTTGTAACATTTTATAAAAGATACCTCTGATTTACTGCTAACGATCAGAAAAGTCAGTCTTGTAAGAGTACATACAAATACTCTCTAGCAACCATCCAATTTCATCGTTAGGATGGAAGGCATCATCAGTTTACCAGATTCCTCCTCTACAGCTGTTGACAGGCCTATAATGTTTCTTTGTCAAAAATTCCAGTTTGCCAGGATTTACTGAGGTTTTTCTTCCTTCTATTTTTCTTTCAACAGGATTAGTTGTTAAAAAAGCTTTAACATTTTAGGATTTAGTTTGAGCCCTTAGTCTTCTGTTTTCTTTGGGCTCAAGGTCCTGTCTGAAGCAAGAAAAGGAGAGTAAATGGATCCACCGCAATATTCTGTAATTGAGATACAAAATACAATATCTAAAGTGGCAAGGGCAATCTTTACTTACAGTAACTGCTAAGTTACCCTGCTTTATCTTTCAGTATTGTGAATAGCAGTTTGTACTCTTATCTTTCTATAGTAGTTTAATATTTGAAAGGTAGGAATTGTAGTGTAAATCATTCAGATAACATAATGATGAAACTGTATATGACCCTGGTCCATGTATTGGCATTTGCCTTGTATTAACAGACAGACCTTTTGGTGTTTCTTTTACAGATGTTGGCTACAGGAGAAGGTAATAAAGCCTTACATGTCGGATCTGAAATGTTAGTTGCTGACTTGACAAGTTCAAAAGAAGAAGAGATGAAGAAAAGACCTCCTATTTTAGGACAGAACTTAATTTTAGGTGATCATGACAAAGAGGATGAACAAATATTTCAATCACAGCCTGGTCGCTCCCACAAGAAGCTTGTAAGTATTCGAAATAGAAAATATGTTCATTAGACTTGCATGTGATATGACAGTTTATTTTTTTTCCTTCTTGCATGCTTTGGATTACCTTGTTTTTTAAAGCAATCTTAAAGTTAGATTTTGAGACCAGAGGGACACAACTCTATATGGACTTAAAAGGAAAGTTTGAAGTGGCCATCAGTAGCATACTTATGACACATTATAGCCATCTATGCTTACAGCTGTGGTAAGATCTGTCATCATCCCTGTTGTGCTGAACAAAGAAACATAGAAAAGCCTTTAAGTTTCAGAATTTCCCTAATGACCTAACCTTTCCTTTTTTGTACACACAGCTAATTCTCTGGCCTAAATATTTAGAGTTGGATTTAGGTGATTTACTTGTCTAACTATAAGTTTCTAGTGCCATTTTAGATTATCTTGGACAGGTTGGATATCCTGGGTATCTTCAGTGACTATGACACATCTACCAGCACTGTGTAGAAATTTCAAATACATTATGGCATCTCAAGTGTTACTAAATTCCTAGATTTAGGGAACTGGATTGTGCTCCTGGTTTTTGTTTGCAGGTGTATACATATGGTTTAAGTTCTAAATTCTCAGAGTCAAATGGAGATGTAATTTTTTTGGTCACAAATGGGTGCCTAGTGATATTAGAGGATTTCTAGAGTGCCTGTCTTGGCCTCCACCTCTTCTACAGAAGAGTACAGACATGATGTAGATGCTTATCTGAGACTGTGGATGTCTCAGATACCAAATGTCTTAAGAAACCATCTCAAACAGTTTCAGACACTTAAATATAAGTCAATCAAACTTATAAAAAATAGGCATCAATTATAATGGTAATTTAGATGCATTGTGCATATGGACAAATAAATTAATATTAGGCTGAATCCTACGCACGCTATTTCACATCTTGATTACAGCAGTGACTTCTGGCTTTGGAAAGGATCCCTCTGCTCATCACTCCTTTCTAAATCCATTAAGAAACTGCTATTAAGACCTGTAATTCTTACTTCACATATTCTTGGGTTTTTTTCACAGTACTTTGTACACTAGGAAAATACCATCTATGGACAGTTCTTACTATCATGTTACCAATGCTCCAGCATCCATGTAGAGTACAGATTTGTTACATTTCCAATGCCTAGTCCATGTGTGTATCTTCAGTTGGCATGAGCAGTGTGTGTGTGCCTGCACCTGGAGTATTGTGTTGAGTTTTAAGCTCTCCAGTAGAAGGATTATGTTGAAATATGCAAAGCCAGTGGAGGCTGCCAAGATGACTGAGGGGTTGTAGCACATGCTGTGAGTAGAAGGGTGGGGAGATTGGATTTGTACAGCCTGAAGGAGAAAAGGGAAAGGGAAGAACCTGATATTGCTGTCTACTAACATCTAATGGGAGTGAATAAAGAGAAAGGAGCCAAGATCTCTTTGCAGGTGCAAAATGGAAAGTCAAGGAGAACAAGTTGCAATGAGGGAAATTCTGATTTGTTATTAAGGAGGAAAAAATCACTGTGACAGAGGATAAACATTGGAACAGATCATCCAGAGAAATGTTTGAATCTTTGTAAAAATCATCCAATTGGCAATTGTTTTTTTCCCTTTGCTCCCCTGTTAATGATTCTATACTTCTTATATAGGCATTATTATTGTTGTTACATATTTTCAGAAGGAAATTACTTCTTGAAAAATATTGCTGCTTTTGATGAAATGTCCCTTGCCTTCACAGGCAAACACATAATATTATTGCATTGTTTCATTTTACATTCTTTCACCAAAGTGAGGCTTCGTTACAATGTGTATTTTAAAAAGCATCTTTATCTTACACTGGACATAATTTTGATACTGCTGTTTATTCATAATCCCTTGTTATATTATCTTCTGATGTCTTTGTAACCGAAGAGGCAGATACTGCTGTCCTATGAATTGTCAGTGGACGCCATTAGTGATCCTTTTCGAAGACAGAGGTTAATGAGTGCAGCCACTGTTATTACAGATAATTTGCGTAAGTCATTCTTTAGTGTTTTTCCTATGGCGATTATGCAACTTGACCCTAAGAGATCAAAATGTCACAGTCAGCATTATTTTAAAAGTCACTAAGGGAAATTATGCTGCAATCAAATATAAATTTCAGTAAAAAAAAAAATTCCCATATCTCCCATAATTGCACCTGTAACTTGCAATTACCAAGGGTGAGTCATGCCTGACCATCTTGATTGCCCTGTACAATGAAACGTTAATAAAAGGTTTGTAGATGAGGGGAGAGCAATGTTTTCATTTACCTTCGCTTTAGCAAGGCTTTCAGCACTGTCTCCCACCGTATATTTTCATCCAAGTTAGGGTGTTAAGGTCTGCATGGGTGGACAAAAAGCTGGACAAAAAAATAGTTGGCTGTTCAGCCTTCAAGTGTCTGGTGAACTGGTTGTTCAGTTCAGTTCAGTTGTAGGCAGGTAACAAGTGGAGTACTGTGGGGTGTATCTTAGCACACATCTTGTCCTAAGTGACCTGCAGGAGGCAACAGAGAGCTTGATCTTAAATTTTGCAGATGACACTAAACTGGGGCGGAACCCCTTGATACACTGAAGGTAAGGGCTGCCATCTAGAGGGACTTAAACAGGCTGAAGGAAAGGGCCAACAGGAACCTATGAAAATACAATCAGAATAAATGTAAACTTCTGCGTATCTGTTGCAACTTCTTGCACCAGTATGGGCTGGGAGCTGGCTGACTGGGAAGCTGCTCTGCAGGAAAGGCCCTGTGGATCCTTCTGGGCAGTGAGCTGAGCATGAGCCAGCAACATGCCCTTGCAGCAGCTATGTCTAACACTATTCTGAATTATATTAAAAGGAGGATAGCCAGGAGAAAAGTGATTATCACCCTTTATCAAGCACTTGCTAGACCACATACTATGCCCAGTTTGCCACCCCAACTCCCCCAGTACAAGAAATACATTGAATTCAGTAGAGGGCCACTAAGTTGGGGGCTAGAGAACTTGTCCAGTGCTGAGCTGGTTCAGCTTGGAGAGAAGGTTTTGAGGGGAAGTTAATATCACCCTTCCAGTGTGTAGGAAGACGTTATCAAGAAGATGGAGCCAGGATCTTCACAGTGTTGCACAGTGGGAATATGAGACAGCAGACATAAGTAGAAAGAAGAGAGCATCAAACTGTGTAAGGAGAAGCTTTCACCATGAGGACAATCAGACAGAAGAACAGGTTATGCAGTCTCTGACCTCATGGTTGACCCTACTTTGAGAAGAGGGTTGCACTAAAGATCTCCTGAGATCCCTTCCAGGCTTGACTTATCTCAACTATGGACATCAAGGTATAGGGGATGCCCCTTTTAATTTTATCCTAGACGTTTTTCAACCCATGCTGCATCTGTGACTGTGCAGAAGCAACTCACAGAAAACAAGTTGCCAGTTCTCCCAGAAACAGTTAAGGTATTTCTCCTTAATGCAGGTAGTTTATCATCCTTCAGTAGTATAATAAACAAATGAAGAGATGAGTAATATCACCTGTTTCTGTAATTATGAGATTTATTGATGATGACTGTTAAATAGGCCGTGATTGGTTTGTGTAGAATGAGTGAAACCATTTTTTTCAATGATACCATCTGCTCACACGAGATTGATTTTTCTTTTCAATCCTTTCTATGACTGTGTTTTCCTTCATACTATGAAATTCCACATAAGTTTATTCATATGTCACTTTCCGTCTTCGTTACTAGAACTGCAAGAGTCAAAACTGAAATGCCCTTTGTTTTGGAAACGTTTTGCTCAAAAGTATCTGATTTGGAATTGTTGCCCATTCTGGAGAACAGTCAAAGAGAAGGTGAAATTGGTAATTTTGGATCCATTTGTTGATCTCTTAATCATGGTTTGCATTGTCGTGAACACATTATTCATGGCTCTGGAGTACCCTAAGATGCCTGACAATTACAGACGAATGATTTGTATAAGTGATAAGGTAAGTTAGGTCTATGTTAGAGTGAATATGGAGTTACAACTCCATATTTATACTGGAACAGTCTCATAAGGAGACATACTATTTCAGTGACTTTTTGCTGAATCTCTTTTTCCTCTTTCCAGGTCTTCACTCTGATTTTTACAGCAGAAATGATCTTGAAAATCATTGCTCTGGATCCTTACAACTATTTTCAGCAAAAATGGAATATTTTTGATAGCATAGTTGTTATGATAGGCCTAATAAGCTTTGAAGAAAATTTTTCATATTTCAGGCTGGTAATTATTTCTTTATTCCTTTTTAAAACTACATGTGTTGTACAGATTTGTAAAAGAATACAGTGATATACCCTCAAATTATTTTACTGATGAATCTGTTAAATCAGTTCTGTTTGTTAGTACATAGTAAGGCAGCATGAATGTTTAATTAGAGTGAATATTAAAAAATATATTCAATATGTTTATTCTAAAAATCCTCTGGCACAGTGCACCTCCTTGGAGATTTGACCTAGAAAAGTGTTTTCTGGTTCCCTCTTAGGTCTGTACAGTGGCACTGCTCAACTGCATTTCAGATACTGA